>NW_028277830.1:300000-465057 GCF_059751315.1 Micrasema longulum
TGTGAAGGGAGACCGAGTGAGGGATGTTAAGCTGACCATCCTCGTACCCCCGAGATCCAAACTAGGATGCGGGTAAGAAACAAAAAATAAATGAGTAAAAATAATTTTAAAACTTTAATACATTTCTACGAAGTTTTTTCTGACTCTACCATGTGTTTCTTTTGGCATTTTTTACACTGGGAGTGAAGGCATGTTATGATTTTTGTAAAAATATTTTTTTTCGTCTTTTTTCAATAAAATACACATGTTAATACAATACTAATACATTATTAGAATTATTTTTTTTAAAGTATTTAAGCATATTTGTCCCGATAAAGCCTTAAATAATAGTTTGTCATCGGGTGCTCAGACATTACAGTCAATATTTATTTATTTTATTTTATAAACATAAACGGCAAATCTGCCTTTTACAAACATTTACAATATTAACATATTTGGCTTAAATATATATATAAAAAAAATAACATGAATTACCTTATACCCAAGATTTATATATATAAAAAAAATTAAACCAAAAATTATACAAGATTTGTATTTAAAAAATTAACCTAAAAATTATACAGCATATTCAGTAGAAAGTTTAAATAATAAAACATTCTACAGTAAAACAACAAGAAAATCATAAGTACTGTTTCACACAGCTAGGCAAAGTGAACAAAAAACTGTAAATATATATATTATGAAATGCGTGAATAAATAAATATAATTACCATTCACCATCTTTGAAAAAATTCAAAAGGTTTTTTCTATAGGAACAATACCCTACACTAAATAAATCAGATACGTGGGAATAACTATTGCCGAGTTCATGAAGTCTATTTAATACGGCATTACAAGTTTAAACTGTCCGTGAATTGTTGCTACATAAGTTTACATAAGTTGTTTTTTTTTTACTATCTTATTTTTAAAAATATATAACTATAAATGTTCTTATTTTTTATTTAAATATTTAATTTTTTTAATGTTTTTATTATTATTTATTATATTTTTACATTTTATTTGCAGTTTCTGAATTACTAACAAGTCTTAACTTTTAAATAGTTTTTTTTTTCCATTACTGGGTTATTTTAATGTATATTAATAACTTACATAGCCGTGGAAAATGATTATTGACTGTTTTTACAATTTAAGTTTCAATGTACACTTATCTTCTGAATGAATTATATTTAAAAACTGTTGTTTTTTTTTTCCCAAATAAATAAAATAAAATTTAAAAAATAATAATTATAATGAAGAAATGACGCGTGTCGCGAGTCGCGATGTGACCTAGGTATTCGCAAATGAAACAAATACGTCCTGTCATAGGACCTGTCTCATGGCGGAGACTCCTGTCACGCGCGAAATGCATACACCTTTTGCCGAATATTCGGTATTCGGCCAAATCACTTTTCGTGGCATCTCTAGTTCATTTAATACTTTTCTCGTCGCTATAAAATGAAATTGTTTGACTAAGTGATATTTTGCTTGCAGAATCTGTAAAGGTCCTGACTGGAAACCCGGCATTTTTGTACAGTTTACTAAAGAGAACGGAATAGCTCGAGAGTCCGGGTTGAGGCCGGGGGATCAAATTATGCAGTGCAACGGAATAGATTTCAGGGAAATCCAATTTACTGACGTAAGTATTAATTAATCATTCATAATTTTATTTCTTAATTATGTCATTCATAAACAAATGCGGTTTTACAAAAATGTTATAACAATTCCCTTTCTAATAAGTTAATCGAAAAATTTACTTATCTCTAGTTCTGTAATTATTTTCAATAATGAGGAAGTTCAATTATAATTAATTATTTATTTTTTATATATTTTATACATTAATGATTTGTCACTGTACAATTTCAAGGGAAAAATTATTATGTATGCCGACGACATTGGACTATTCTATAAAAATCAAACAGACGTATTAACAAACAATGACATAAACGAAGACCAAACTATGTTAACTAAATGGACAAACAAAAGCTTACTTAAGCTAGGGTTTCCTAGGACAGTGGTGCCCGTATTTTAACGGCCGTAGTGAACGGTGATGCGGTAGACAGCCGTCGTAACGTCGACTAGAGAGTGGTTTCCTAGTGAAACGGTGTTAAATGGTGTTGATAACACCGTTTTCCTAGGAAACCACACTCTAGTCACCGTTACGACGGTTATCCACCGCATCACCGTTCACTACGGCCGTTAAAATACGGGCACCGCTGTTCTAGGAAACCCTAGCTTTACACTTAATGAAAAAAAAAGCTATTTTATCCATTTTGAATCTAGAAAAAAATGTCATTAAGTAGATGCTTACATAGATTATGAACGACTTACTGAAATTGAACATGTTAAATACTTAGGACTAACAATAGACAGACAATTGACATGGACAATTCATATCAACAATGTAATAAGCAAACTGGCGACATTATCGAGCCTTTAAAAAAAAAACAAAAACTTTGTTCCAAAAACGGAAATAATTCTTATGTATGAAGCCTATGTAAAAACAAAAATATGTTATACGCAACTACTATGGGGAACAGGATATCAAAATGACATAAACAGACTACGAAGAAAACAAAATAAAATATTAAAGTTAGTGGACGACCTTTCCTATCTAACTGCAACTAGAGAACTTTTTAAACAAACTAAGCAATTAAATATAATTGAACTCTTTTAACTAGAATCTTTAAAAGTTATCCATAAATTAGCCACTAATGTAATTGTAGACGAAGAACTAAAACTTGTAAAAAATTGTAGTCAACATGGACGTAATACGAGAATATCAGAAAAATATCATACTACTTTCTAAAACAAGACAAGGACAATCAAGAGTAATAAACCAGGGACTGAAATTATACAATAAACTACCAGACTAAACTAAACAAAAGACTCAGACAAACGGAAGGTTTGATTTTATCATATCCTGGCGATGCATTTTTTTTAAGATTGTCAATTATTTTACACACTTCTTTTGTCGTTGTTGGTCTAAGAAAAAAGGTACTATTTATTTTTCTTCTTCGTTTTTCTAATATGTTTAGACATGGTCCATCTAATTTACTTGCAAGGTTTTGGCCTACATTGGAGTAATATTCATTGATAATATTTGATATTTCTTGTTCACCATTTGTGAAAATCCCATCTTATATATTCATTTCTTTTATATTAGCTGACTGCATTTTTTTCCTATTTTACTTGTATTCTAGTACTAACTATGTCTTAAATTTGCAAAAATAATAATATTTATAACTGATCAAGCAAGCGATTAATTTATTTTTTTCCTTTATCCACAACCTTAATAATAACAATTCGGTTATTTACGAAAAGAAGAAAATTGCCTCAAATTTTAAATATTGGGGTAAGTAATAAGAACTTAAAAACAATGTTTTCAAATGATTAATAAGCCTATGTTAAATTATTAATGCTTGTTGGTGAATCAATTAAACATACAATTTTTGCTTGTGCAAGCACGCACATTTTAATGATTTATATGAAAACTTTTTGTTACGCACACACACACACTTTAGGTACACATCTTACTGCAGGGCACCTCGTTTCTCTTCACGTCAGTTGACGTCCAACCTTATTGAATAGGGAACATGGTTGTACGTCAATTATAGAATATACAAGGTGTTCTTTAAACCCTGTCACATCCGAAACCACGATGATCAGTATGGGCAAGAAGACATACTAGCATATTTAAAAAATATATTTAAAACATATACAATACAATAGAAGTGACGGGAGTGCGGCGCAGTATCAGACTCCTCCCTCCTCGTTTTTCCCCTGTAGAAGTAAGCAACCATTTGCTTTTTTTGATATTTTATTTTTTCAAATTTTGTTCGTTTTAAAAAAATCATTTTTATGTGCCAATATGTCTTCGTTTTCATACTGATCATCGTGGTTTTGGATGTGACAGGGTTTAATTAACACCCTGCATATATTTTTTAAAAATTAGTCTGAATGTTTTTTGTTACAATACAAAAGGATTATCAAAAATATTTTTTGAAATTATGACTAAATTAAATTAATTGCAACAGAGAGGGCAAATATTTTCGAGAAAAGAATATGAAAGTCTAAATTGTTAAATTTGTGTCCAGGCCGTGAACCTCATGAAGCAGTCCCGTCGGCTGGACCTGCGGGTGAGCGCGGGGGCGGGGTTGGAACTGTTCCCGGGAGAGTCCAGCGGGTACAACAGCTCGGCCTCCAGCGCCACGGGGGACCAGAGCCCCTCCAGCGCAGACCACAAGAGGCTCTCCATCGTCAAAGAGGAGACCTTCGACCTGGAAGACAGGTAAACATACTGCCACTTCATCTGGAGACCAAAATATGAACAGAGTTCCAATACCGGTCGAGTGAAATCACAGTGATGATGCATGGGTGTAGGGGAAGTACGGACAAAATGACATATATGAGTATAATGACGCATCGCACTTTATTCGAAATGCGCGGACTTTAGGGTGCCAGTCTCTATTACATCACTTAACTTTAACGATATTTACTAACCTGCCAAAACACTAGCACATTTTGAGCCCCTATCCTATCATAATTTCGTTTAGTAAGTTTGTTTCTTATACATCCATCTCACTCTAACGCAATAAAAATCGTATTAAGCTCTCGTTCTAGCTCATACGATACGAATGATTTTATAAAATGAAGTAGTTACAGTAAATGGGCTCTGTTTATTGTAAGGTGCGTATTTCTAGCTATTAAAAGTGTATTATTTACCCCTGTTTTTTTTTTACGATTTTTGGTAAGTTTTTTTATTATTTATTTATTTTAAAGAAACAAACAGTCAACAATGATATAATAACATTTTTTTAATACAGTCTAAAGACAGATCAGCAAAGTTTCTTAATAAAAATCATATATATTATTAAATTGTGTTACAACAAGGATGTGTTTATGTATATTTCTTTCGTTCGGTATAACGAAGAACTGTATAATATATACCAGGCCCCGAGCATCTCCGCACATATGAAGTTGCTTAGATTAAGATGAGCCGGGCATGTACACCGAATGCCTGAATTACGTCTCCCTAAGAGATTAATGAGCGGACACCCGGGAGGAAAGAAATTAGTGGGAAGACCCAGGCTGAGATGGGAGAATGAAGTAAGAAAGGATGCAACGCAGTTTCTCCAGGTACAAACTAGAAGACGGCGGCTGTGGACAGACAGAGTTGGAGGCGAAAGTTGCAGGAAGCCAAAGCTCGATATGGGCTGTAGCGCCATCGGAAAGACAGATTTATTTACTTGTAAATAAATCGGTAGATTATTAGATCGTTTTTAATATTTAATACCGTTCTTTTTTCAACAATTATTTTAATTGTTTATGTTTGTTCAAAATTTTGCGGTTAATGTATAGGTATGGACAAAATGACACACTGGTACAGTGGACAAAACGGCATACATATGTATATGATGCAAAAAATCCAAATTAAAACTCCCTGAAAAAAGAATAGAGAGATTGTAAAGTTACTTTTTTATGACGACACAGGTGATGACTTTGAAGCTGAAAAGCGGGAGAAGGATAATGCGTGGTCCGAGCATTCGTTGCAACGACCTTTTATCACGCTCCTAGCCTGGCGGGAGCTGGTTACGATGCATGACATGTTCTCGTTGGGCTCATGCATCCTGTGCTGACATGCCCAAGAAGACAAATATATTTATTTGTAAACTCTGTCTCTAAGTGTCAGTTATAATGTTGTATGTCTTGGCAAACACAAGAACCTGACTCTTTTTTGGCAAGTTCAATATAAATTGTTCTTATTTTTTCCTTTGTGTATGTTTTGATGAATAAAGGTTTGACTAAAAAAAAGTTATGTCCGTAATTCGTATGTCGTTTTACCCATACTGTATGAACAAGATGGTTTTTGTCGATATCTCATACATTTTTTATAATTCAACATTTTTCTTTTTAATTTTCTTCGAACCTATACCACATATTTCGTGTCCTAACTTATTTGCCGACGTCAATGAGTAAATTTGTTTTTATTTTGATGTATATTTTATTTCAGATTAAGTCAACTGGATAAAGCGAGATACAAAATGCGAACTTGGGAACACAGGAGTTTTGATTGGGACAGAAATAATTCCATCAAGGAAAATGAATCGGAGTTTATAGACTACAGCGATGGACAAAGTAATACAGTTAGAAAATCACCTCATCGTAATCCACCGGCAATCGATAAAGCATCCATGCAAAATAGAACTATCATTAATTTATCAGAAACAGGAACTACAATACAAAATAGTTATGTTGTATCGACGATAGAAAGTGATAAAATATTAAATGGACACAGATCGACGACTCCCATTTTGGTAAACGATAAAAAGACTGTGATTGTCGATGTGCATAGAAGTGAAGAAGAATTCCGAGGATACAGAGTAGAGAACATTACAAATATCAATTGCCAAGTGGAAGAAACTCAAACGAATGGTTTGAGGAAAGTGTCTTCGAGTGGAAGTGCTCAGAGTTCCACTAACAGTACAAATAGTAGTCTTTCAAACGCAATTTCACAAGAGTTCCAAAAGAGAGCAGAGGTAATAGAGCTATCTCACCTACTTTATCAAAATTTTGTTTTATTGATGATGTTTGTAGCGCCACCTGTTATTTCAATTATTAAACTTCACTATGTACTACACAACGAATACGCACGGTACAAATGGAAAAACATTCTAGGTTGTTACTTTCATTCGATTGTTCTAAACGCCTCCGATAGAGGGACAAACCGCTTTGTTTTTTTATACCCTTTTATAACATTAATAATATATTGTTTTTCAGTACGTGCTTAAAGAATAAAAAAATATAATACATCAATAAGGTAATCCGTATATCATGAAATGCTTTATTTTAAGTGCATATAATAACAAACCTCAGAGTAATAATTCTCTTCCAAATTTTTGGTTTCGTTTGAGTTAGGTTTTTAGTTTAACAACAAGCGTGTAATGGACGGTTTCGGTTTACGCTTGCAATTTTCAACACAAGTACCGACGGGTCATTGAATTGCTGTAATATGTAGCTAACTTCGTGGTCAATAATCATAGAATGTTTTTTCTCCGCATGGACGATTCTATAAGGTTATTACTTTCAGTGACATACCTACACAATATACGAGTACATGGGTACAACAACTAAACACAATAGAAAAAAAAATGAATGTTGACTTTATATTGTTCTCGAGGGATGTAAACGTTCCTTTTTATTTAATAAATACAATCAGAGTATAGGGAAATAAGAAGCCTGCATATATTTTTTTTTAATACAAAAAAAATTAAGGGATTTGTAGCACAACCTAATACTTTTCCCTGATTTGGAAATCAGTACTTAACAATGAGAAAGTTCAGTGGTATTTTTATATTTGTTTACTAATCCAAGAAATTATAGTATATAAACGAGTATATATATGTATCGTATTATCAATGCTATGATTTTTTAAATATTACTTCGCGTGTGACGTATCAAGTTCTCTTCCCCTTGTTCTTGACTTACCAAATAACCAGAAACCTATCACAACAAACACAAACAAAATCATTGGTTTATTCGGAGGAACTAGTAATGTCACGCAGAGTATTTTGTTTTTATGAAAATCATTTTTATTGTTTTTTTCATACATTTTTAAGAAACTTCTCCGTACAATTTAATGCTTTATTTTTATCCGCGCGTAAGAACGCATTTTTTATATACAATTTCCCGTAGAGCTGAACTTTCTTATTGAAGTTAATTAGATCTAGATATACATGTGTTAATATAGTATACCTATTGAGCAGCAAATAAGCAGAATGAAATAATAGTTTTAAGCCGTCATTATTTTTTTCAAAAAAGCCGATGGTTAAATGTTGGGGTAAAAAATAAAATATTACAACATCATTATTGCCTTTCCGCACCTAATGGTGGATAGGGCACTGCATTGGTACACCAATCGCAGCGTATCTTAATTATTTTAACACCACGAGGCCGACAAAATAGTATATAATCGGGATTTACTGGGATGGAAAATTTCAGAACATAGAATTATCTATTATGTATGGATACAAAATTGTATTATTTATAAAATATATTTTTGACATGGATTACTCAATACACTGCGTATGAATGGATTATTCCAATATTATGTAGATATGTGAATAACTGATATTTTATTCGCTTTTGATCTATTATTAGATAATTTAAAATTTAAATTATTACTTTTCACACTGTGTAGCATTTACATAATATTTGATAGCTATAAAGTCTAGATTTCTATATTCCCTTCTCAAAAGTATTATCTGTCTGTTTTGATGAACTCCTTACGGGGATAAATCCGGTATTTGCCTTCTAATATTTGGACGAACTTAGTACATTGTTCGAATCTCATAATTGTTTTATATTTCAGCGCATGAAGAACGCGAACTTCAACGTGACGCAAATAGAAGAGACGAGGAAGAATAAAATAATGAAAGACGTGGATGATGACAAGAAGCAGAAACATGACGCGCTGATGGACGAGTTTAAGAAGGCGCACAGGAAGATGTTCTCCAACAATAGTGGGGAAGATCCCTCCTCCACTCCTTCCGAAGGGTCCGACAGGAACCTGGAAATGCCGAGGTCTACTGGCTCCACCATCAGTTTTGCAGCATCGGTAAGTTAATTTACATATCAATTTTAAATCAACGTTTTGTGATAGATAAACGTTTGCCTAACACACCACGGGGTTCCAGATTCTATTCTCGGTAAGAGTACAGTTATTAAAATGTATTTTTATTAAGGTCTGTGTATTGTGTGGTGATTAACCTCTTAAATCGGGTCTCTTGCTCTTGGCCTATTATTTATTTTATTTATTTATTTGTAACAGAAATCACACAGTCTTTTACATAAATACAGAGTAAAGGAAAACTTGTTCAAAATGTCAGACCAATTACAGATTTCACATTTACATTTATTATGGATTCGGAAGGAAATGGAAAAAAAATGAAAAATATATATCCAAAAAAAGAAGACGTGGTATAGTGCCGTCCCTACTCTCCTCTCTTCTCCCTCTGTTCCCATCTACTATTATATTTATAATTCAAATTCCACAACCAATAATTAATTTAATACAGATGAAATGTATATTTTTGTATTACATTATACATTTAAAATGTCTTTCACAGACCCGATAAAACAACAGTCCCTACAGTGTAACATGTTGATGTCACTAAAACTGTCATTATTAGTTGTCTGTTTTCTTCGAAAGGTGCTGGTTTTGACTAACGAATTCTACGAACAGGGACTCGATATAAAATGTTTCCAACAATGTGTGGAGTACCAATTAGATTAATAATAATTTTATAAAGGAAGCTTATATCCAACATGACACGCCGAGTTGCGACATTTTGAATTTTATGAAAATAAGCGGAAAATTATCACGAGCATTCACTTATTTGTAAGTAATTTGCTCACGAATCCATTATGCACAAAAAACATTTAGGGAAATGGGTTGTAGTATTGTAGGGAGTGTCACGGACTACAGGTAAGGAGGTCCGAGGTTCGAATTCCGCTCTACCGCAACTTGTTTCTCATTTCGAACACTTATTAACGACTAAACTAAAATGGTACCAAAATTAAAATATTTTAGTAAATCATAAGTAGACAAATATTTATTTAAAAAAAAAGAGATATTATAAGTAGCTGTTTATTATTAGGTTTGAAAAATAAAGGCCAGTTGCTCAAAAAAAGATTAAAAAATGCTAGTAATGAAATAATTGCTGAATTTTAGTCAAAATGGGTTGTTTATCTCGCTTATTAATAACATGCAACCATTTACAATATTCATAGAATCACTTTACAAAGCGCCCAAATTACGAAAATGGCGCTATGTAAGTTAACCATAATAATAATTATAACTAACTCAAAAACGTAAATTTTTAACACTGTGCCATTATGCTTAGATGCGACAATAGTTGATACGATTTGTATAAAAATGAAATAAAATCAAATTTATTTCAAATTTTATATTAACATAATATAGAGGTATTTTGTAGAGATTGATTGTTGACCTTATCAAGACTTTTTAGGCCATTGTCCGTATTAATATTACAATAAATTACAGTAAAATCATATAAATTATTCAAATCATAAACAAAATGGGTACAAAGTTAAATTATAAAGTTTACATGAGTAGGTATAGAAATAAATGCGTCTTGATAAAACATTCATATTATATTTTTTTCTTGTTTGAAGTTAATTGTAATTATGAAATATATTTTTTTATGAAAAACTGGCTAATACTCTAATTCATTTAGTTTGACTATGCAATTACCAGTTTTCTCGTTCTCGGGACATCGTTCATGAAATCGTTCATCGTTCATCGTTCATGGCCAGTATTATAATTGGAAGTTAACAAAGAAAATACGAGTATAAGGGTAAACCGGGAATAACGCCAAAAACATATATATATTTAAAGCGGATGTTTACGATTCTAATGACAACTATCAATGTACTCCAAACAATTTTTACGATTTTAATGATATAACTATCAATGTAACTCAAACCATCACATTGATCACATTTCCAAGAAAGCGTCCAAAATCCGTGGATTTATTTTGCGAATATCTAAACCATTCAAAAGCCCGAAAATTGCAATAACATTGTTTAAATCATTTGTTCGTAGCTTGCGTAAATTTAATTCAATAATTTGGTCTCGTAATTATAATATTTATATAACGCGGATTGAATCAATGCAACGTAATTTATTAAAATCGTTAACATTTAGAATTGGGTTAAATACTTATATTATGATCGTCTAGGGTACTTTCATATCTTCAGTTTAGAATTCGGAAGGATTTTGGCTGGTTTGATATTCTTGCACAAATTAATATCTAACTGTTTAGATGCCCATGATATTCTTGCTCAAATTAATCTTAATGTACCTCACCGTAACTTGCGTACTAATGCTGTCTTTGCTGTGGGAAATTATAAAACCAGCATAAGATTATTTTTCCCTCTGCCAAGGATCCTCAGAACAGAGAATAAAATCTCATTAAATGGTACTGTCGATGTGTTCCTACAGCAAAGGCAAGCATTCAAGAAGCAAGCGGTGTTGTCACTCCTGATTCGCGATGACACACTGGCCATGTCCGCCCAGATTATGCTATAATTATATCTTCGTAAATTTAAATATACTTTAAGATTGTTTAGATTAAGTGTTCTCATATAATATATACTCAATAATGTCAATCTAAGCCTGTTGATTGGCTAAAAAAAAATAATAAAACAAGTTTTCATGTATAATTTTCGGGCTTAAAAATGAGCATTTGCAAAACGACCCGCAGTTGGCATCACGTCATTTTGACGTCACGCGTTATGACCGCCGACTGCGCTTCTAATAAACATCGCGTTCAAGTTTGCCCCCAAAACGTCATACGTGCCATTTGTCCTACAGGGCGCGGAACGTCTCGTTTTCGGGTAATTCAAAATATACATATTTAAAACCTTTCTGGAAAATTTATTCAACGTCGCACAAAAAAAACAATAATACCGTTACCGTCGTAAATTTTTGCTTATTTAAAAATTAAAATATTCCAAAAACACGAAAAGAGCTTAGTAATCTAATAAGGTGAAATTGAATTTTCTGTATGAAAAATTAAATATTGATCTTTTTTTATTAGATATGTGTAACTACACTTAACCGTAGAAAGCGAATATACACTTTTTTTAGACAGAAAATTCGATTTTATTTTATAGACAGCTGAAGATAACACTGTTAACTTCCTATTGAATCGGCTTGTGGTCCTGTGACTAGTATCGTGGACTCACGGATCAAAGGTCCGAGGATCGCATTTACCCATCGCTTTACCGCAACTTGATTCCCATTTTCTAATAGTGAGTTATTTACAACTCGTAAAAAATGGAGACCAAAATGGAAATATTTGGGTAAATCGTAAGAACCTAAATGTTTATTTTCTTTTTTAAAAAATGACAACAAATAGTCCTAAACCCTGGTTTGCCTATTTTACAACATTTCTTAAAAACTATACCAGTCTGACGATTTCGCGGGAGTGATGAAACCGGTTATTGGTTTACCAAACTAAGTGAATCTTAATAGTTATAATTATTAAATATTAATTATGGTTCTTTCAATAATTTAACTAATAACCCAAACCTCAGACAAAACTTACTCTTTCATATCGATAACCATAGAACTTACTATGGTTTTCATTCTCTTATGCCCAGAATTCTTAGGTTTGTCAACAAATATACCAGTCTTGATTTCTTTGATAACAAGTTGTCTTCTTTCATACGATCACTGAATCAAATTTAATTGTAAACACTCCTCTCCCGCTTCCACCTCCACCAAGTCTACTATATACCATTGTGTCTTTCTACTTTCCTTTATAATAATTTTCTATGTATAAATATGTCCTTAAAAATGCCCGTTTGGCGTATATTTAAATAAATATAATTTATGGTTTATTTTTGTTATTAAATGTAAACTACTACGTAAATAACCTCATTTTAGGAATGCTTACGTTGTTATCGCAAGTTAAATGCTCTTTAAATCAAGACACAAGGTAATTTCATTCGTTTGATAAGTTGCGTACGTGACTTGAAATTGTAACGTTTTGTTGATTGAAGGTAGTAAATTGACTTAGTTGATAATGTTCTGAAATAGTTTTCAGTGTTAAGGTCAAATTCATTGATCTTGTGTTTAATAAAAAGAACGTACGAATAAAACGCAAGAAGTAAGCTTAAGCTCGTATTACATAAGTCAGAAAACGGTACAACATATTGCGTAAGATCTTGGGCAGCTCTTGTGCAAAATTTTTGGCCATTTTATATGTTGTTTTGGCAGTTGCTGGGATTGAAAATTTCGTAGATGTTTTCAGCGCCATGACAGATAATAGCAGTTTTGCAGTTGACAAAACAAACTCTCTTGTGACGATACGACCACTGACAAATAACAATATATTATTCTGGGATCAACGATGAACATGGTTTCTAAAATAACAAGGATCGGGAAACTTTTTAAAAATCAGTATTTCTAGAAAAAAAACGAAAGTATGTGAAAAAATGCAGTGTAACAAATAAGACAGGGGATAGATAAAGTGATTTGTAAAATATTTTTTATGAATCAATATATTTTATAAATAAAAGGTTCCTTTTTTTATTCTTTACAAATCTACTTTTATACATTCAGTAAACGTTAAAACTGTAACTCTCAAAAAAAAAGACTAGCTCTTGTGCTTGGAGAGTGACTAACACTGCTGTAGTTATTAAATTATTAGAATTTATATAATTTTTAGTATACGAGTACATGAGAAAAAAAAAATATTATTATATTTTTATAAAAAGAAAAACAGAACATAATAATACATTCATACTATTTAAATTGAATGCAGTTTTTATACTTGTTCAAAAAATTTCTTTAAATTTACTTTGAAATTATTTATTGATAAATAATTTTTGACACCTTTTAAGACAAAGCTATTTTGACCACGATTTGTGTGGAATTTGGGTATTTTAATATTATTTTGGTATCTGTGTGACTTTTCATCTCAAATTCTTTATTCTTTATTTTTTCCTCTTTATAAATTTGTATAATGGAATTTACTTTATAAATAGTGTCTTCCAAATAAGCAGAAATAAGCAACAAAAAACGCGTTGACTGTTTAAAATATCACTCACCTGGGTTACACGCACAGATATTAGTTAAATTGTTTACTGAAAAATGGGACGTATTCTATTTTTTTTTATTTGACAACATACTCGTATTTCACCCAATCTGTGTATTTATTTATTTCACAGTTTTGAAATGTACAGAGGTCTTTTTTTCAGATACAAGGAACGTTTTCAAGGTTTACACGTCACAATGTACCTAGTCAAATCTTGCTTAAGATTGTGTACCATTTTCTGACGCATATTATACGAGATTTAGCATGCGGTGTGTACTACATAATATAGTTTATTAGATAAAAATACATTTATAATGGAATTAAATTGAGAAATATTATAGATTAAATTCTGAATTACAAATTCCGTGCGGATTACGAGTGTGCAGTAAAACGTTGCCAAAGTGCGGTAGTTAAATTATTTCCCTTTATCATAAATAGTTTTTTATTTATTAAATGTAATAAAACATTTGTTAACTGAACTACCGAAGTGACAAGTATTCAACTTCGATCGTAAAAATTTAAAGTTATCTGGAAATTTATTTTATATATTTACACAGTGGAAATTATTTTAATGGTAAAAAAATCAAACTAATCATATTATATTCAATAAATTAAGAAACGGTATTCATAAAATTACATTAAATATCCGAGTGTCAAATGTTAAGTAAAAAGTCGTGAATTTGGTTCACACGCAGTTTACAAATAATATTAAAAAACGTAGAGACGTTCCAGATCTTAGGACAAATTTATAAAGAAATTGTATTGAATTCTGATACTTTATTTACAATATATTTTCTGGGATTTTTTTTTTCGGAAACAGTTTCATTATTTTTTTTTTTTTTTTTTTTTTTTGTTTTCTTACTATACTTCTTACTATATAATAAAAAACAGAATTTTTAAAAAATAAAGCATAATTACATATCAACAAAATACATATTAATAGAAAAATAGTAAACAAAAAAATCCCACAAAGGCATGGCCTGTTCGTGGGTAAACAAGAAAATGTTCATGAATTTTTGTTCCTATAATAAACAATGGACAGTTATAATATTATGGTATAATATAAGAAAGAAAAAATAAAATATTCTGTAAAAGATAATATGGTATTTTTTTTATAGTAATTAAAAAAGGAAATAAAAAATATGAAAAAAAAACACAAACATATTCTTTATTATTAAAGGGCAACAAAATAAATCATAGAAAAAAAGAGTTTAATTCTTTAGTTTGAATCCAGGATAGTGCATGTTTTTTAAAAGAAGGAAAAGTTTTAATGTTTGGAATCAATGAAATATTATCAGTAAAAAAATAAATTTTTGGGCCTATAAAATATGCATGTCTCTGTGCGAGCCTCGTTTTACAATGTGGTATTTCTAACACACGATTCCTTCTTTGACTTGATCTATTTGAATTACTTGTAAATAAATTTTGGTTCTTAGTTTAGGATAAAGTTTTTTTGTATTCGCAATATAAGTTTATAATGATATTTTAACAAGATCATTAAAGAAATCGTAACTATACTAGTAAATTTTATAATAAACCGTGTGATTTAGGAAAAAACTTGACAGAATAGATGGAAATGTTAAACAGTGTGTAAAGTGGCCACTTATACAGCCAACGACAGATCATAATCCCTGTAAATGCCTAGACTTCCATATATTGTCTTCTCAAAAAGGTTCTACATATCTGTTGTAATATATTAGTCTTCAAAATGTGTCTTATAGTGTCAGTCGAAGATAAATGATGAAAATTTATTAATTTATTCTGATGGTTAACGTTTTAATACTTACAAAGGTCGTGCGTAGGTTTAATGGTTCGAATTCGAGTCGTGTCATTAATATTCTGATTTAATTCTACTCTCGTTATTTGTTCAATTTTACGTAACACGATTCAATTAATTTTGAATATATTTTCCCTGCAAGGAAAGCCAACCATCTAATTTAAAATATTTTTATGATTTAAAATAGGAATCGTTTTTACTGCGATAGTGTATTATCCATTTTTTGTACTTCCATGTTGATATTATAAATGCAAAAGTGAGTTTGTCCGTTTGTTTGCGTTTCTTTCACGTTGCAACGGAGTAACCGAGCACCGTAATTTTTGCATAGGGATAGTCAAAGAGCTGAGAATTGTCATAGGTTACTTTTCATCGCTCAAAAATGTAAATCCCTCGGGAAAATTCGTTGCGGGTGAATAAATAAATATTAAAACAGAATAACGATGCAACGTCGGCATAGACGATAGTTGGGCGACGGAGAAAAATCTAAACAGGCAACTTTTTTCCCAGAAAAAATATACCGTTCCATTGGGAAAATTCTTTTTGCTAAACGAAAACACTAATTAACCCTTTCTTCTCGGGTGTTCATTAAAATATACACGAATTTTTAGATATTTTTACGCTCGTATCTTCCAAAATTCACAAGCGACGATTTGTTCTTTTCAATTACTGGAACCCCTAAGTACATCTCTATTTTTTTTTTAATGTAGGTAATCAACATTACACAAAAAAGTTCGTTATTTATGTCGTCCTTACAAATGATATGTAAAGCAAGTTTTAAACAATTTCAGTAATATATTTTTTATCAATATTCCTACAGAGATGAGGTAGAATTTTTTCAAATTCAGGATTATCGATATTCGAGCGTTTACAGGGCTTATGACCTGTCATTGGCTGGGTTGAGTGGCCACTTTACGTTTTAACAACATTCCCCATTCCGCTTATTAGCGAATATCGACATTGGCATCATTTTGATTCCTGTATATATCCTATTCAACGAGAAAGCATTCACTAGCGTGTTGGAGCACCATCTATGTATTGATATTGAAGTTAAGTATTTTTAATTAGCATATTACTTTATTTTATGTATTTAAGACTCTTCCGAGTTAAATTAAGTACTAGTAATCGCCTGCAGATGATTCTGCAATTTATTTATACTTATATTTTGACCAGATCTTATTACACAACATTATTTTTTGGTGTGTGTATTTTTTGTACATACACAAATCTGGATTTCTCCCGAGGGGGAGTAGGTATATATATTTTTTATCAATATTCCTACAGAGATGAGTTTGAAAAAATTCTACCTCATCTCTGTAGGAATATTGATAAAAAATATATATACCTACTCCCCCTCGGGAGAAATCCAGATTTGTGTATGTACAAAAAATACACACACCAAAAAATAATTTCAGTAAAATTAAATTAATTTGATTAAATAATCCTATATTTATAAATAATAAATGATACTTAATTAATTTTGCCGGTTGATTATCAGCTTAAGATCTATTGAATGAAAAACATATTTTATATCCACACGAATTAGTTCAGGTTCGAAAAGGTTAATTAACTCATTTCTCCCTGATTTTTAGTGATTTATTATTTATTAAATAATCCTATTTTAATAAATAATAAATGATACTTAATTAATTTTGCCGGTTGATTATCAGTTTAAGATCTATTGAATGAAAAGTATATTTTATATCCACACGAATTAGTTCAGGTTCGAAAAGGTTAATTAACTTATTTCTCCCTGATTTTTAGTGATTTTTCTGGTCTATAAAAACTTGTATAAACTCAAAATAATCTTGATTAAAACAACTGGTCCAAAAAATATAAATAAATAAAATAAAATACCTGGCGAGCGAAGCGTCGGGTGAAATTTAGTATTATTATAAATATTTTAAATTTTCAATACCAATTTTACTGTGAGATTGTATTGAATTAAATTCTTAAAATATATACAAATACTTTTCCTATTTTAAAAATGTTTTTTTGCATTTGAACGTGTTTTTTATTCTTATTTATTTACATTCTTACTTTTAAATTATCTGAGTAAGTTTTTTTTTTAAATACTATTTCCAAATATGTAAATGCTCACTAGATGCGCTTAATATAACTTTTTTACTTTGATTTTGATTTTAATGTTAATTTAATTTTTAAACTGCTTTTTACGTACCTACTTATAAAAATCGTAATCATCATCATTAAACAACTGATTTCCACAGTTGCAGTGTATTTAGATCATCTGTCATACTGAGATTAATGTTATTAGGTGATAAGGCATACTTTTACGGTGTCAGTCGAGGAGTCGAAGTCAATATGGTAGTTTAAACAACCCCAAATTCTTTGATAAAAAAAGTTGAATCTTGAAATAAGACACACATTAACATATTCTTATATGTGCTCTATTCATAACATTTTATATATTCGAATATTTGATTTATAAATGTTTTTTTTACCATATCATAATATTTTTTTACTGCCTTACATAAAATTTAATTTTGTGACTACATCTTTTCTCTAAGTGAGAGTCTGACTTTTACATTTTCTCTGATATTATGATTCAGATTCACATCTTGGTTTGTGATCTCAAAAGGCATGAAAAAGCTATGTGTAATGCCGCCATGGTTGTTTAATCAATAACGAGATAGAATGGATAATTTTTCAGTAAGTTGCTTGTTGTACGCTGATGATGCAGTTCTTTTAGCAAGCATCAATCAGCAAGGAGGGTTTGCAACAAATAGTATATAAAATGTATGATGAATTGAATATGAATTAGTGATGAACAAAAGTAAGTCAAAAGTGATGGTTTTTGAAAGAGGAAGTGAGGTTACTGATTGCATATTGCAAAATACATGTAAACAACGAATGTCTTGAAGAAGTAGAATAATTTGTGTATCTAGAAATCATGTTTTCAAGAGATGGAAAAGTAGAAAAAGATGTTGAAAGGAGAGTGAATGTGGGCAACAAAATGAACGACACACTAAACACAGTAAGTTCTAATAAAAATATGCAAATCAAAGCTAAACTTGCAGTACACAACGGAGTTTTAGTCCTGACACTTATGTATGGAAGTAAAACATGGAACTGGCAGAGGAAGGATGAAAGCCGAGTGAACGAGGTTGAAATGCAATCTCTTAGACGAATGTGTGGGAAATCAATGTATGACAGGGTTACGAATGATGAAATCAGGCGGGAGTGTAAATCTGAGTCGAATAAGAAAGGGCCTCTGACATGGTTTGGTCATGTAGAACGAATAGACGACGCAAAAATGGTAAAACAAGTAAATATGGTGAAAATGAATAGTAACGTGAGACAAGGACGATCAAGGAAGACGTGGCATTATCAGATAAACAAAAATCTAAAATCTTGTCATGTCAAAAGCAGGCAGAGCCCAAGGACATGTATGACAAGATGCGTGAATGTAGAAGAAGTTATAAATGTATGCCAGGATAGACGTGTGTGGTGGTCCATTCTCTCTGCTTACCTCTACGGAAAAATGGCGTGATGTAGTAATAGTAGTAACCTGAGAAAGCACTATGACTAAGCACTAATGACTACACTCACAAGAGAAACCATAACATGACTAGACCTTATAATACTTCTTATGTAACCTTTAAAATATTTAAAAATCAAAAAAGGTATGATTCTTTATTTTTTTCTCAAAAAAGTTTTCCCTCTTTGTTGCAGCAAACTCAAATCCTTACTCCCAAGGGAGTGAAATCTAGCGATGTCTAAAAACATATGAACAAACTCAAAATACAGTTAAAAAGTTATTTATTATATTGTTTGACATCTATGAATGGTGAATATTGATAATCTAGCTGGGTTGTTAAATAATTAATTTGGAATAAATACAGTACCGGTAAACTAATTTTAAATGCGCAATAAAATATTTGTGTTGCAGTGCGTAGGTTCGGTGATCATGATACGCCATTATTTTTAACTAGACATCACCTTTTTGGTCTCGCAAATCAGATCTTAATGCTAATTTATTTCAGTAAATGGAACGCACGCTAGATGTGATAATTATAGGTATACATTTATAACACAATGTGCTCCGAACGAAATGTCAAGATCGGAATTAATATATAAAATTAGCAAAATATTTTATTTTGAATTATTTGAGTAGATGTTTTTATAACACATTGCCAATCATAAGTGCATAACAATCGGTAAGTATAATAATAATAATAAATCATGTTTTTTTAACAAAAAATATAATTTCTTTATCTACTACATACATACTTAGGTATTATGTCTAGTCTGCCTAACTAGATACAACCTGTTTTAAGGCAGACATTTTTATGCAAAAATGAACAGTAGCATGACTACCTATACCTACCAGTCAATTTATCATAAAGTTGTATAATACAGGGTGTTCATTAAACCCTGTCACATCCGAAACCACGATGTTCAATATGAGCAAGAAGACATATTGGCACATTAAAATATTTTTTTAGAACGAACAAAATTTAAAAAAATAAATTATCAAAAAAAGCAAATGGTTGCTTACTTCTGCAGGGCAGAAACGAGGAGGGAGGGGGAGGCTGATACTGCGCAGCGCTCCCTCACTTCTCCCCTGCAGAAGTAAGCAACCATTTGTTTTTTTTGATATTTTATTTTTAAAAGATTTCTTTGTCCTAAATATTTTTTAAATATGCTAAAATGTCTTTTTGCCCACACTGGTCATTGTGGTTTTGGATGTGACAGGGTTTAAATAACACTCCGTATATGTACCATTTATTATTTTAGAATTTTTTTTAGTAAGTTTTCCGATTTTTATCTATCAGAATCCAATAACCATTTTATTACAAATTTATTAAATTGATTTATTTTAATTGTGTTATTTAGTTTTTATTATTTTTTTTTATTTTATTGGGTAAACAAACAGCATGCACAAAATATATCGACAATTTCTTTGTATATTAGTGTTAGTGTTGGACACCCATGCAAACACACACACACACACACACCAATCTAATTGTTTATACTTAAGGCAAGAAATGAAACAGAATAGAAAGTTTAAAAAGATAAGGTATGGAAAAGATGAATACAATAAGAACATTAATTAAATATATGTTTCTCTCAATATTTCTATGACTTTTGACTTAAATTTACATTCATTGTCATGAAAAATATTTATTCAGTCATATGATATAATTATATAGTTGTGAAATGTGAATCAATAAAAGATTCAGTAATTCATCAACATTCCATCACCGCTGCCTAGTTGGAGCATATGATATCCTCAAAGAGCCTTCAGGCATCTCTGTCGGCGGCCAGCTCCTCCGCCCAAATCGGGTTCGCGCTCCATAGTTCTGACATGAAATGCCGACGAGCAGTCAGCAGCGGACGCCCAGGAAATCGAGAACCCGATGCCTTGTAAACTAGGCAAGCCTGGCTAAGGCTCTCAGGGAATGTATTCTGATGGGAAGTAAAAATTTATCCTCAATTTTATCTACAAAGTAAAATTAAATTTTTTAAATGAAAATATGAAATACGAGTATTATTGTTATCAAAATCATTTTTCACTTTATGACATTTTACACTTATATGTTTATAAATTTGTATAATCAACTTTAATATAGTTATACTTCGACCTAAATTAAAGTAATTTATACAAATTTATAAACATATCGGTGTAAAATACAATATGGTTACATTTTTTTTCTAAACGTGTTCAATTACCGGTTACCGACGAAGATACTTAGAATTTTCACACAAATATACACACTTTCGTAAATAAATATAGATATTAGTTTATACCGTCTCAGTATATACCGATGAAAATAGCCATTCATAATCGCGGCCCTGGAGACATCCGCAGTAAATAGCCCAGACAACCGTTTCGCTTCCGCTTAATGACAGTTGCCACCGGAGTTTGCTGCGCCCGTTCTCTTGTTACCTTATTAGGGGAGGTGCTACGATTCGCATCCGTAGAGGAGAATAGATTTTTGATTTCAATGAGTAAATATTCGATCTCCATATCGCATTTGTACCTTTGAATGTACGGCCAGCTACATGGCTAACTCCTAACGGCACAGTTCTTTTTAAAATTTACTGTTTTCCCTAGTATATACTCATAGGCATAGAATTAAGAATAGTCCAGAAAAAGCGTAGAATCATATTTGAATACATCGGACTGTGTCCAAAAATCCCCCCACTTTGCCCCACTTTCACCGCGCGCATTCGAGAAGTCGCCGCGTAATGTTGCCAGATGAGAAAAAATATAATCAAAACACAGGTAAAAAAGCAATATTTTAATTTCTCTAAAATTTGATTGTGCGTGCGGAAACATTGATTGACATAACATAGTAGATAAGTAAAGGGTAATTTGATAAGAGTAATTGAATTAATGAACTTTGAACCTAAAATATAAAGCAATTTTTTTTTAAATAAAACGGATATTTTTATATTATGTTGAATAATGTTTGGTGTTTCAAAGATAATTTCGGTCAAATGTCCACTACGGCGTTGTTTAATCCGAGGTCCAATTTTCATTAGTTCTCTTATTAGATGAGCAAAGTAGGATAACAAAATTTTACTACCTTGGCAAAACTAACGAATTGTCAATGTTTAAGTAATGCATTTGCTATTTACACATGCATTTGTTAATTACACATGAAATGTGAATCCCATCCTGTTTCTTTATGATCCCAACAGTATTTCAATACCTATTTAGCCTTGTACGGTGACTTAAAGTAATCAATTCAGGTATAAATAAAAAAAATGACTAATTATTGTGTGTACATTATTTAATTATTATGTATTGGACATTACGCAACCAGTTATGAAGACACCTACTTAGGTAAATGCACTTATTAGTCAATAAAACAAATAAAACTCAACCGAGAGATTTCATTGATAATGTATCTACAAAAAACATAAATTTTATTTCGCAAAGCTTTATTCGAGTACCGAGAATGTTATAGACTTATAATATTACCAATGTTACCTAAGGAAACTAGGCAAGAGATTATTGTATAATGAGGAACATATGTTGGTTTTTTTAAATTGTTTTTTATTTGTTAATACACTGTCAAACTAAACCAAAAATATTTTTTTACATATTTATGTGTATTGTATTATCAGCGCTATGTTTTTTAGTGTTTTTTAATGTTTTGTAATTTTGAAATAAATTCGCGTGTGACGTCACAAATTCACTCAGTGAGTTCTGCTTATTGGTGAACTGGCTTCACGTTAACCGGAAATCTATCACAATACTCTTTTATTGGTTGATTCGGAAGAACTAGCTTCGTCGTTCAAAGGAATTCGTTTATAAATATTTTTTTCATACATTTTCAAGAAATTTTGCCTGTTAATTTAATGCTCTAATTTTTACTGCGCGTAAGAAAACATTTTTATATCCAATTTTCGCTGAAGTTCCTTATTACTAATAAGTATTTTTTAACTCCCGATAAGTCAAAATTGTCATCAAATTAATAAAAATTTTGATATAAAATGTAGCTTAAGGTTTAGATTTGCTCTTAAGATCTAATTAACTAACTTAATAAAGCATGAATAAATAATACTGTAATTTTGATAATCAGTATGTATATAATCTACTCCAGGCTGATTTATAAAAACGCCTATATTTTTTGTACCTGTGTGACGTAGCCAGTATCTCGATAACTCTCGTTTTTTCTGATCGATGGTTAATTATAATACTTAAACAAGAGTTCATTTACTTAATGGTATATTTATTTACTTCGAAGGGCCATAACATTGAAAAGAAATTTTAACTTTCATTGAAACGTATAAGTAGATATAAAAAAGAAAGTAAACGTAACTTTTACTGTACTAAACCGGCTTTAGAGCAACTTACTACTTTGTCAGAACCTACAACAACTAATCAACAGTTATTGGCTGTCTTGTGACAAAATCTTAGTAGGTGCATCTACACAAGTGAGAAAAAGTTTAGACATCCAATCAGAACTGTCAGGTCCGTTACCACGTCTTTCACTTTGCTTCACATAATCCTATTAAGATTTCATGTTCAAATATGTGCTCCCTGTATGAGCTTTTCAAGTTAAGTCAAACTTTTAAAACTTAATCACGTAATTTGCAAATATCGTATTTGACGTAATACGGAAGTATTTGAAAGTATTTGGTTGATTATGAAAAAAGTATTTAAGTATGTAAGTATACGCGTACACTGATTTTCCCAGTATGGAAGTATTATTTTATGGACGCATCTAAAGATCAGCATTCCTACACTTATCCTTTCCATTAACATACGTATTATGTACCCAAGTGTTACCCAGGTACATATATTCATTCAGAGTACACCTGTAAATAGTTAAAAAATACAATATATTATTAGAAAATCAATGGTTTCTCGCCGTATTTTGGTTTTGAATATAATAGTTAAAAATTTAAATATAATATTTCTTCTTTTTCTTCTTCCACGCTATAGATCTATGTGGTCTGTTTTCCAGAGTGTTACCACTGTAAAGTGGATTCTCAGATATCCTTCTATCTCTTGGGAGGTCTTCCACAAGGACGAGTCTCGTGAGGCTGATGCAGTGAACCTTCTTCAATGTCTATTCCATCTTACGATGTCTTCAGCATCACACATCTCTCTTATTCTGTTGTTTCTCACGCGATCTCAATAGCCCAAAATAGCATTCGTCACAATCTCTAAAAACTTTGTTAGCGACTGTTATTTATTTTCTGATAGCTTCAAAAATATCCACATTTTATGGTGTCGTTTGTTTTCATTGTTGCACGAGAAAATAAAATTGTATACAATTCACATATGGAGAAAATGAGAACAAATAATAAAGTAGCGATCAATTGTCTTAATTTATCAAAAACATTTCTCTCTGGCATGTTCAGCGTTTAGTGTTCACTGTTGACTGTTTACCTCTGTTCACATCACGGCCAATTGTTCTTCATCTTCATGTCTCACTTTCTCCACATTTCCCATGGAATAATTTACTACTTCTCATAATTGGATTCAATGTTGGAAAATTTTATCATTAAAAACCAAAACAGATTTCATATGATTCAAAAAGTATTCACGTGTAGATAGTGATTTTTAAAAGATTTGAAATTATTTGAATTCTTGTAACCCGGTTTGCACAAATTGTTATAGTAAGTGGCCACGGTTCACAGTGGAGTAGTGACATAGGACGTGGTCCATACATGTGTTATTTCATTGTAATTTGTAAACTTGTTTTGGTAAAAGGGCTCAAGGATGTAGTATTTTTCAGATTTTTTTTCACTATTTTGAACCTTAAATTAATGACGATGTTTATTTGAGTGAACATTTTTGGTGACAATTTATTCAATAAATTATAAAATATAATAAATTGTCGGTTTATTGACATCACGCAGGTTGTATTATACTGGTTTAAAATTTGCTAACAACAATTCATGTAAATCAAGATAGCTCAAGTATTTAGATTAGGCGCTGCTTAAGTATTGACAGCAATATTGTGTGAAATAATTTCAAGCACCACTTATTCAGATATTGCCAAAACAACAAATAAATAACAGGGTAATTACTACAACTAGGTAACTTTAAAATAAGGATTTTTGTGTTAAGATCTAAAACGCTTCTTTGTATTATCCTTCATGAAAGCTACAAATACAGCAACTCAATTCGGGACTTAAATAATATTAAAATAAAAAAACCCATTCTGAGAACAACAAAGAAACAAATCAAGTTTATCACCTTTATAACTAAATATAACACACAAATATTTACATAAGCCAAAAACCTTTTTTACACAAGCAGAATAAATATATAAAAACGCTTTCAAGAATGAAGGATGTGGTAAATTTACTAAGGGAGATAAGGTCGTTAACATCGCATGCCACGCAGATGATGCCGCCATAATGGCAGTGATGATTAGAACACATCCACCTCAGTTAGTAAAACAACTGGTTGCCTAAGAAATGTCGTTAGTACGATGAACACATGTGGATTGCAAACAAGATTGGGATATACAAAACGTGTGTCAGACTAATCATGGTTTATGCAATAGAGGCGAGGACAGATAGAGAGAAAAAAAAACGAAAAAATAAGTAGAAAAACTAAACAACTGCTCAGAACGTCAGATATAAAAGTACTTAGGGCAATCCCAGGAAAACCCTAAGGGGCTGAATCCGGAGTCAAGAAGTAAGACGGATTTGCGATACCCAAGGCATATCAAATATATTATGGAGAAATTACGTAATGGAGTGGTTAGCTTCAGAATCCCCTATACCATGGCCCATGAAATCCCAGCTGATCGCCGTCTGCCCGGAAGACAGCTGGAACTCAAAAGTATCAGGAGTTAGCTCCTACCTGATAATAGAACATCAGATTCAAATAATATTATTATTATTTAAATGCACGCCTTGTTTATTCGTAGCATTCATGGAAGAGGATACAATTTTTTTTTAATGGTTAACTCAAAAATACTGTAATGTGTTTATCTTATATTTATAACAGTTTTTTCAAGAAGTAAATGGGTACTTACAAAATAAAATCAACGAATAATGTCTAATTTATTTAATAGGCGGCATTTTTGAATAGAATAACATATTTCCATGAATTAAAACGCTGATTAATGAATTATAGCGGAACTAAAGCTTCAAGTAACCGAATATTGAAGTGCCCTCGATGTGGATAAAAAAAACCAACAATAGCTGCATATTTTTTAAATGATAGATCTGTTAACCGTTTTCGTTTCAATAAGATTACCAAAAATGTAGGTTTACGATTCTTAGATACTTTTATTTTAAAAAAAGTTACGCTTAAAAAAACATTGAGCAATCGATAAAAAAACCTAGAAAACTAAAGCATGTCGACAAATAATGTTTTGAACTTTTGAATATTATACAATGAGGAAGTTCGGTGCCTTTTTTATTTGTTAATAGACTATTAAAGTAAAAATATATATATATATATCGTATTAATAGCGCTATGATTTTTAAAGTTTTGTATTTCTGAAATAAATCCGCGTGTGACGTCAGAGGTTGTTTTCTGTTAGTTCTTCCAATTGGTTTATTTACGGTAAGCCAACCAGTGCCTCGATCATGAACGCTATCTTCTCGGTGGAACAAAATTTTTGTCACTTTTAATGCGTAGATAAACATATCAAGGGGTACTAGATCCGTCAGTATAAAATGATGTACTTGCATCAAAACTTGATGGTGGTTTACAATCGCTAGAAGGAATTTATTTTCAACTATACCGTAAAGGTGAAGGTATGACGCCTTTATCTTCCCATCACAATCGAGGCCCAGATCCTTTACAGCTCTCATATCATTGGTTCATATAAACCAGTGACGTCAATCAAAGTAGTGCGTTTTTATTAAAATATGTTTCATTATTTTTTTCGTACATTTTCAGGAAACTTTGCTGTACAATTGAATGCTCTAATTTTCACCGCGCGCAAGAAAACATTTTTTGTATCCAATTTCCCATAGGGCTGAAGTACCTCATTATCTATTGATATAAATGTTGATATGTCTTACAAAAACATTTATTCCTAGATTAATTTGCGATTATATTTACATGGTAGAGCAGACAGTAAGAGATTCAGATAATATTGATTGCAGGGGCCTTGTAAGAAAAAGGTGTTTGTAAAATCAAATGTGGTATATTCATAAACATAATATTTAAGGGAATAAACTACAAGTACAAGTATAATGCGTGGAATTACATTCCTAGGAGTTACAACAACTCAATTAGGGACATATTAATATGAACATTGAAAAAAATAACACAAATTGAGAACAACAAAGAAACAAAGCAAGTTTAGCACCTTTATAACTAAATATAGCACAACAATATTTATTTATTTATTCATATTTTACTCTTACAAACTATAAATAATAATAAAAATAATGTGACCTCACTGAGGTTACCCGCGCCGAGGACACTTAACAATATACTTATTTGAAATGTTTTTACATTTGAGAATAAACAAAGAAGACCAACTTAATAAACAAAATATTTAGAGTGTTTTAAAAACTAGATATATATGTACATCTAAATTATTTATATTACAAATCGCACAATGAAAATAACAAAAACCTAACATAACTTATAAACTTGTAAAGCAGTTGATTCAATATTGGTTTGGGCGAATGAGACAATCCATTTTACTTCTACTGAGCTCCACTATCCAATTTTTTATAGCTTTTTTAAACTTTTTCTCGTTACTAATTGTTTTAATAGATGGTGGAAGTAGGTTATAGATTTTAATTGAATAATACTCAAAATCCCTTTGTCCGAAAGTGGTATAAGTTTGTATTTGTTTAAGTTGTCTTTGTGTTGAGGATCTAGTGATTATATTATTTGTATGTGTGTAAGGTTATGTCTTTCATTTGAGTAAGAGTAGTTTTTGAATCTGTAAGTGAGTATTGTTTTAGCGTATAATTGTTTTGGTGTCATAAGTTGTGATTTGTGAAATATACGCCAGAAACCTTTTCTTACACAAGCAGAATAAATATATTTAAAAAAACGCTTTTAAGAATGAACAAAGTAGTGAATCCACTAAGAAAGATAAGGTTATTAACATCACATGCCACGCAGATGATGCAGCCATAGTAATGATGATAACATATCCATCTCAGTTAGTAAACATCTGGATGCCTAAGAAATGTCGTATAGTACAATGAACACGTGATTATTGGAAACATAATTCGGATATACAAAACGTGTGCCAAACCGATCATGGTTTATACAATAGAGGCGAGGATAGATAAAGAAAATAAAAAATACGAAAAACCAAGTAAAAAACTAAATAGAAAAACTAAATAGAAAAACCAAATAACTGCTCAGAACATCAGAGATGAAAGTTCTAAAGGCAATCGCAGGGAAACCCCAAAGAGGCAGAATCCAGAGTCAAGAAGTATGTATTTGATATTATGATTTAATTATGTTTAATAAGGTATGTTTCAAAATTATATCCCCTCCCTCGGCACGGGACGGCCCAATAAGGAACATTATCATTTTGTAAAAAAGTAATACATAAATTGTAAAAGAACAAATAAATAAATTAAAAAAAATACAGGATACATTATAAGAGTCGGGTTGTGGTCCCGTGGCTAGCTTTGCGGACTAACGGATCAGAGGTCCGAGGTTCGAGCCCCACTCTACCCCAACTTGATTTCCATTTTCTAATAGTGAGTTATTTACAACTCGTTGAAAATGTATATTATCTAATTATCGAATACTTATAATACGAATATTATACTATTATCTGCAAATGCAAATAGTAATAAATTAATTGGAAGTAACGTATGAATGTACTTTAAATTACTTTTATCTTCATTAAACAAATAAATTATTTCTTTTTATTTGTTTGAATTCCTAATAAACGCGGATTGTGAATGTTAATAATTGCGCATTCTTCGATTTTTACTATCGCAATGTTTTGATTTTATGACAAACTATTAAGGTATTTATATCGAAAAAAAATCTAGAAATGTCTAGATAACATTAAAAGTATAAATATGATCTTTGATATAATTTACATGGTTTACATGAATTTAAAAAAGAATTGCTTTCATATGATAAAAAAATATAAAATAAACATTTTGTGAGGGAAACATTTTAAGTGATAAAGTCATAAAAAGATAGCGTCTATTATAATATGTATGTACCTATATGGATAAATAATTTTCAAAAGATTTGCTTAATAGAATGTTGTAAAGTATCGAAAATAGAATATGAAATGTTATGTGGTTTGATTTTACTCGATTGGCATTAGTGAGAAATGAAACCAATTTAAATTCCCGACTATGTAGCCTCAATAAAATCTAATTAACATTTTAAATCTTTCTGCCATCGCATCTTCCTGACAGGATATGCAGTTGCAGAGCTTCATTACTTTTGTCATTCCGACAATGTTTGCAATAGTGAAACCAGTTAATCGCCATCATCATCGTTAGAAGATAAACCCGTTCATGTTCTTTATGTATAAAATAATACCGTTTACTTACATCATTAGTTACTAGGAGACTCTTGGGAAAATATACTTTAAGGCGAAGTCAGTTTCCATGTTTGCATTCCTTTGGTATGATGAAATTTTATAAACCGCATTTGGAATGAGTTTTTAAGAATCTTAGTAAATTCATCGTCATCGTTCCCCTTCCGCACCTAATGGTGCATATGACACTACATTGGTACACCAATTTCAACGTATCTTGATCATTTTTGTTACGTGAAGGTAAGACGATCAGTCTTACGCTTCAGCTACCAGTCCAGGGACTGCGAAATATTCTACTGCGAAAATACCCTCTTAAATAAATATTTCAAATCAACCATGTCGGGAATCGAACCCGAGACCTCTTGCATGGTAGGCGAACGCGCTGAACATTACACCACGAGGTCGACTAAATTATACAAAAAAAAATCGTACATGGTAAGAGGGTTTTTCAAAACAGTTTTCTTAAAACCAGTTATAAAGATTGTCAATAATATTTTTTATTAGTTTATCATTTATTTCACCATGAAAACTTATTTTATTAAAGTTAGCTCTCAACAATAAAATGAATTGATGCAAGTTTATTTAAATTATAAATGAATATCATTCGTCACTCCTTTTTATTAGTAAGGTACTTAAATACTTTGCATATTTCCATAACTAATACTTGCCCGTTACTAGATTTCACTTTAAATTTTTTAAAGTAAGTAGCATGTATTTTAATGTAATCCGTAGAATAATTTTCCAGCTGGTTACATTTTGGCATCAAACGACATAGTTACGGAGCATTTTCCGCTATTACCAAACAATGTCAACCTCCGGCGATCAGAAGCCAACTTTCCTCGCCGGCATTTTAATTCTGTTGAACAAATCGGAGATTCAAAATATTGTTTATTCCGCGCTGGCGCCTTCGAGCTACGCTGTAATCATTCGTGAGATAAGAATCCCTACCCTCTACCCACTTCCCGCTTCCCTCCCCTGCCGGACCTACCGTACTAAGTATTATCAAGTACAAGTGTGGAAGTGAGTACACCGTTTCAATTATACGCCTCTACCGTAGACTTCGGCTCGCGGATTTTCATTTTACATTTTATTTCAGTCTTTTCCCGCCTCGCGAGTTGAACGGGCGCATGTCGCGGCGATCATCAATTTCCTATCAGCGTAATCTATCAATCGTAGTGCATACATTTTCTCGCATTCGAGAAATCAGTGATTTGATTCGTTACACTCAGGCGCAATTATGCCCCGCGATTCGATAGCACTTTTGAACTTCGTCGATGCTGCTACCGGCGATGCGTGGAATAGAAAATAGCGGTTATTACAAGTTTAACCAGTGCGGGTTTTACAATCATCTCGAGTCTAGTTATCCGCGTATGTTGATGTGAACCCGTTATTTTATGAAAATAAATCGAAACACTTTCGTTGAGACTGAGTTAAAAGTTGGTGTTAGTGCAATCCGATCTCCTCGTCGCCAGTATGGGAAGCAGATCAAAGCCACTGGTCATCGTACAAGCATACGAAGTAAGATACTTTATCTCAGTTTTACATGCTAAAATTCTAACCACAGGAGTAATATTAGATTTTAAAAAAGCTTTTAATACCGTTCACATTGAGACCATGATAAATCTAAAATTAAAATCTAATGTAAAATCTCAAGAATGCAAACTATTAAACAAATCGGAAGCAGTATACCTTTGTAAATGAAAAAAAAAGTAAAATACAAACAGAAAATTTTGGAGTCCCACAAGGATCTATTTTGGGTCCACTATTATATATTTTATATATTAATGACTTATCACTGTATAATTTTAAAGGGAAAATTATTATGTATGCCGACGACATTGGACTTTTCTATAAAAATCAAACAGACGTATTAACAAACAATGACATAAACGAAGACCTTACTATGTTGACTAAATGGACAAACACAAACTTACTTACACTTAATGAAAAAAAATGCAATATTATCCATTTTGAATCTAGAAAAAAATGTCACAAAGTAGATGCTAAATAATGAACGACTAACTAAAATTGAACATGTTAAATACTTAGGACTAACAATAGACAGACAATTGACATGGACAATTCATATCAACAATTTAATTAGCAAAGTGGCGACTTTATCGAGTCTATTTTTTAAAATCAAAAACTTTGTTCCAATAAAGGAAAAAAAATAATGTATGAAGCCTATGTAAAAACTAAAATATGTTATATGCAACTACTATGGGGAACAGGAAATCAAAATGACTTAAACAGACTACAAAGACAGCAAAATAAAATATTAAAGTTAGTATATGACCTTCCCTATCTAACAGCAACTAGAGAACTTTTTGAACAAACTAAACAATTAAATGTAACTGAACTCTTTAAACTAGAATCTTTAAAATTTATTCATAAATTAGCCACTGATGTAATTGTAGACGAAGAATGAAAACTTGAAAAAACTGTAGTAAACATGAACACAATACGAGAATATCAGAAAAATATCATACACGATCTTTTAGAACGAGAAAAGGACAATCGAGATTAATAAACCATGGACTGAAATTATACAATAAACTACCAGACGAAACTAAACAAAAGACTCAGACAACCTTTACAAAAGATGCTAAAAATATTATTATTAACAGTAGAATGCGAATTTTAAAAGTGAAAATATTTTGTTAAATGTATGTAACCCGTAAGGGTTTATCAATGAAATTTAAATAAAAAAAATAAATAAAATATTGTTACTTTTTACTACTTATAATTCGATCGTATCGAAACATGGCGATGTAATTATTATGATAACGCGATGTCAGTTAATTATTCTGGTATCGGTATGAAACAAATGGCAGTTAAATTAAAAAGATAAAGCGAATCAAAAGGGAAACTTTTTTCCTGAAATATAAATACTGATATTACTACCAGTGTTTTTAATAAAGGTACATAGTCCAATTATAATTAAGGGTTTAAAAAATAAGCAATAATTGTATTAGTTACTTTTTATTAGTAAACATAAACATTTATTATGTGTTAGAATTGAAATTAAATGAAAATATGATTTTGTTTACTGATTAAACATGTGTGTACTAATATTTACAGTCTGGAAAATTTAAATACATTTTTGTATTTGACTTAAGACAAAAAATGATTCATAGTATACACTAATGCTTTTTTCGTATCGCATAAATCAAATAACTGACATGAGATGAAGAAATAAAAAAAAGAAATATGGTAATCTAATTTATTATTTAATAATAAGAAAAATTCGCAAATGTAAGTGATCACTGTATACATCGTTTAAAATTTACTATTCTGCCTGTGTTTGAGTATTCATATTTTTTAATCATCCCATCAAAAGTCGATCTATGGAAAAATCGAAGAAATATAAACGCTCAAACAAAGGCAGAATAGTAAATCGATGAAGAAATATGGTTGTTCATATATATGATTATTAAAATTATATAAGCAAAGGAATTAATGTTACATATTGTGTAATATGAACTGAGTTCGGAATCCAGTCTTTATATACAAGCATTATTTGGAAATAGGAACAATATTTTGTATTAGATTTGCAGTTGAGAATGTAGAAGTCTGAGCGTTTACAAAGCTTATGATCTGTCATCGGCTGGTTTAAGTTTATCACTTTACACATTGTGTGATATTCACCGTTCTGTCTTTAGGTAGTTGACAAAATATTTCAAGTAGTATTTGTCGACTCAGTGTGTCGAATTGCATCCGATATCTCCGGCGTGGTTCCGCTATCCTACGGAGTAGAAGCAAAATACAAAAATGAAAGAATATAATAATCATTTTTATTCCAGTAAAATGACTAAATAGTGCAGAGCCAATTCAACTGTATAAAACAAAAACATATTTCATTTTAATATAACTATGTAGAGATAACTTTCATAATATGCACAATATATTATTTAAAAATTTAAATATAAAAACTTCCTAAAAAAATTATGGTAAAATATTTTAAAAAAATAAAAAAAATGGTCAACTTGCAAGGAAGGAATAAAATAAAATTTAAATATAAAAACTTCCTAAAAAAATTATGGTAAAATATTTTTAAAAAATAAAAAAAATGGTCAACTTGCAAGGAAGGAATAAAATAAAATTATAAAATAAAATAGTAATATTAAATATTTTTTGCATAAATCCGATAAAATAAAATGTGGTATAACTAGTTGTATCAAACTGCAATACTTCATTGTTCCTGGACTAGCAGCTAAAGCGCAGTACCGATCACCTCACCTTCATGTAACAGAATATCGAAATACGATTCATTTGGTTTACAAATTAACGATTCCAACTTATACGGGATCACCCAAAAAAGATACATATTGATAATAATGATGTTTATAGACCGTAAGAAGGCTAATTGACTGCCATTCCATAATGTGAATGTGCAAATGAGGAGAGTCTAAATAATTTTTTTTAGAAAAAAATATGTCTTTATGTACGAGTAATTTGTACCGTGTCGCAGTCGGCAGTCGGCACATTCCGTCTCATCGTTGTAGTGTGTTGTGCCGGGAACCATGTTGAGTTAAATTTCATCCCGTCGCGTCGCGTCGTCTTTGTTTATGTTATTCTAGTGCTTGAGTATTCCGATTGTCTCTTTTATTATTCGTGTCCGGTACGAATTACTAGTACAAAAACAAATATTTTTTTCTACAAAACACACAGTTTACCCTGATGATGACTCCTGCAATGGTAGCCGAAACGTCGGGACGAATCAAATTTACGCAGAATCACCCAAAAAAGATACATACTGTAAAAGATATGTAAATCTAAACAATTGATAAAAAATAGTAATTTTTTGGAATATAAATCCGTTGAAAAGACAGTTTTTGATGTAAACGACAAAATTTGCGTCTTAAATCCAAGGATTTCGGCTCATACGACGCTGCTTAACTACTACTACTGCCATCACGCCATTTTCCCGTAGGGATAGGTAGAGGGGATAGACCGCCACAAACGTCTATTCTGACATACATTCCTAGCTTATTCCACATTCATCCATTTTGTCATACATACCCTTCCGTTGTATATGCTTTTGACATGACCTGACTTAAAATTTTGGTTTATCTGATCGTGCCACGTCTTCCTTGGTCGTCCTTACCTTACGTGAACGTTCATTTTCGCCAAATATGTTACATCTGTTTTACCATTATTTTATCATCCATTCTTTCTACATGACCAAATCATACCAGATTCCTTTCTCAATCTAACCAATAAATATACCTGTCTCAGATTTGCACTCTCGCCTGATTTCATCATTCGTAACCCTGTCTTACATTGATTTCCCACACATTCGTTTAAGAGATAGAAAATTTCAACCGCTTTTACTCGGCTTTCATCCTTCTTCTGCCAGTCCCATGTTTCACTTCCATACATAAGTATTGCTGCTAAAACTTTTGAGAAAAATGGTATGGCCAGTAACCTAATTTCGTCTTTATTTCTACCGTCGATAACCTTTTCTGTATATTTTAATATAATCTATGTGACATTAAACTAATTAAAGTATAATTATTAATCTCTTGAAATGATGAGGTCAAACCGTCCTTCCATCTCTTGATTGGTCTTCCGGGCGGGCGTTGTCCAGGTGGGATTTTGGCTGCAGCATAGGTACACGAGTATTTCACTGCGCATCCTGCCCACATGGTCCCTTCAGTATCTTCGTCTCTATCGCACAATATCCCCTAATCCACACATATCTCTAATTGTAGTACTACGGATTCGGTACCGGGGCGTTTTTCCAGTAATGAACCTTGAGACCTTTGTTTCAGCAGTTCAGAGTAGCCCTTTGGTACAAACAGTGTCAGCCCGCGTTTCCGCGGCTTACTTCATGATTTAAAAAAACAACATAATAGAACACCTGGTAAACATTTCAAAATATTTTTTTATTAATATCCCTACAGAGATGAGGTAGAATTTTTTCAAATTCAGGATTATGGATATTCGAGCGTTTACAGGGCTTATGACCTGTCATTGGCTGGGTTAAGTGGCCACTTTACGTACTACAACATTCCCCATTCCGCTTATTAGCGAATATCGACACAGGTAACATTTTTGATTTTTGTATATATGTTATTAAATGAGAAACCATTCAAAAGCGTGTTGGAGCGCCATATATGTATTGATATTGAAGTTAAGTATTTTTAATTAGCATATTACTTTATTTTATGTATTTAAGACTCTTCCGAGTTAAATTAAGTACTAGTAATTTCACAATAAACTTGTTCTTTGAATGAAATTAGATATCCCGGGATTCAGAATAATGATTGTTACTTATCTTTACATTTAATAATTCATAACTATGCATCGCGTTATAACAACAGGACAGAACCTCATTATTTTTTTTTTATTATTTTAATAGATTTGTGGACAACGTGCGAAATATGGGAGAAAAGTTCCTGGCTAAACATCAGAAACTTTTCTGCGCATTTGTCGATCTGCAAAAGGCATTTGATAGAGTTGACAGAGAGAAATTGTGGAAGGTTTTATCGGAGTATGGAGTAAATGGTAACCTGACAAGGGCTATTGCGTCACTGTATAAGGACAGCACAGCATGTGTGAAGGTGAATGGGTCATTCACATCGTGGTTTAATATTCCGAAAGGAGTCAAACAGGGATGTGTAATGTCACCATGGTTGTTCAAACTATACATCGATAACTGTATGAAAGAACTGAAAGATTTAAGAATGGGAGCAAAAATGAGTGGTATAACTGTTAACTGTCTTCTGTATGCGGATGATGCCGTGCTTCTTGCTAGCAGCAAAGAAGACCTTCACTTCTTGGTAACAAAAGTCTACGATGTATGCAAGAAAAGCGATTTGCTTATGAATGTTAATAAATCGAAAGTGATGGTTTTTGAAAGGGGTGAAAATATAACTAAATGTGAGATCAGCGTGAACGGAGATATTCTGAATCAGGTAGAAGAATTTGTGTACCTGGGAAGTATGTTTACTAGGGATGGAAAGGCCGAGAAAGATATTGAAAGGAGGGTGAGTGCCGGGAACAGGGTGAACGGTGCACTAAAATCTACTTTGGCAAACAAATGCTTATCACAGGAGGCTAAACTAGCAGTTCACAGCGGAGTTCTAGTTCTAACTCTAATGTATGGGAGCGAAGTATGGAATTGGAAAAATAATTATGAAAGTAGGTTGAATGCTGTCGAAATGCGATCCCTCAGGCGAATGTGTGGTAAAACGATGTATGATAGGTGCACAAATGTCGAGATCCGTGAAGTGTGTAAGGCTGAGACATGCATTATTGACAGAATCAAGAAAGGGGTGCTGCGTTGGTTTGGACATGTAGAGCGAATGGACAGCGAAAGAACGGCTAAAAGGATCTACGATGCAAATATTGATGGATGCAGAAAATGAGGAAGACCGAGAAAGACATGGCACGATCAAGTCCATCAAATACTTGAAGATGGACATGTCAAAAGTAGGAATAATCGGCGTGCGTGCATGAGAAGATGTATGAATGTAGAGGAAGCGAGGTCTGTATGCCAAGATAGAGTGTTATGGCGTTCTATCCTCTCTGCATACCCCTACGGGGAAACGGCGTGATGGTTTGTTGTTGTTGTTGTCCATTTTAATCATATACAGTGAAACCTTTATCTATCTTTATTATATATCGTACAAATCTTTAGTTGTATTTTATTTCTATTGTACGTGTATCTGTTTTAAAGAAATGTGTTCGCCGTTGTTGCATGGATTTAATAAGTCCGTAAATAAATAAATTAAATCATTCTGTACATACGTAGGTTCTTTGATCAAAAAGCCGTTTTATGCGCCGACAATTTTATCACTTAATGTATTATGTTTTTTTATCATGATTTGTTGATGGTGTTGAGAATCTACTGAGCATCCGTCACTTGACAAGTTTTTTTGATGACTCGCCAAGTATTTCGAGAACTAATTATTTATACAAAATCATTATCGAAATCATTTCTTGAAATATAACATGAATATATCGAGGTTTTACTGACAGAATGCATTAAGTCATTAAAACAATTCCGAGATAATCGCATTCAAAGCTTTTTTATTCTTTCAACGCATTACTTCTCATAATAATAATAGTAATCATTTTAACTAAATACAATAATGATATCAAACTTTTGATTGAGTTCATTAAATATATACCAGAATTAACTTAAATCTAGCAATAGCAAAGCATTCCCGGGTTCAGCTCGTATGTAATAAAAAATAAATCATCACAATAACGTGCGGCGTTTACTTTCTAAATAATTAGATTTTTTTTTTTCGGATTTACTTTATTGTTTATTTTATGTTTAAGAATATATTTTAACTTACTGTGTTGCTACTTGTGAAAACCTGTAGTTGGGTAATTTGTTTTGCTACGAGTATTTTATATTTATATATAATAATTGTATCTGTTGATTATCCGAATAAAAAAAAATATACATGTGACTGTTGTTTGTCGGGTGATTTTAATGTATGAAAATTACAATATGGCTTTTGTCTTTGACAACAAACCCGCATTAGTAATCCATAAAATATAAACATGCTTGTTTTTCCAATTCCTGATGTTAAATTTATTTATACTTTTTTCAATGATAAGGACAAATATATTGATTGAAATGTTCCAAGAATGAGGGAAAACATTATACGTTTCTAGTTGTTTTTACCTTGTCTTGCATATAAAATTATTTAAATGGATTTTTGTTTTTTTTTACTTAATGAGAATTTTCAGTGCTACAAGATACTGTTTATAAAACTTGTTTCATCAAAGTATTTTATTGTAGGGCAAAGTTTCTCGAAAACGTACGAAAATAATAAAAAAAATGAAATTGAAATATAACTGAATTCTTTTTAGCTAGAATCATTAAAATTTATTCATAAGCCACTGATGTGATTGTAGACGAAGAACTAAAACTTGAAAAAAAATGTAGTAAACATGGACACAATACGAAAATATCATAAAAATATCACATACAACCTTCTAAAACGAGAGAAGGACAGTCGAGACAAATAAAACAGGGACTGAAATTATAAAATAAACTACCAGACAAAACTTAACAAAAGACTGAGACAAACATTTCAAAAGATGTAGTAAATATGATTATCAACAGAGTATGAATAAAAAAATATATTTAATTTTTGTAAAATGAATGTTAATATATCCGGAAGGGTTAATATATTTTTTTTTAAACTACGTCACAAGTTCTTAAGAATCAACCAATGATAGAGTGTTGTGATAGATTTCCGGTTTCCGGGAAGCCAACTCATCAATCAGCAGAACTCTCCGACTAGAACATGTGCCGTCACAGGCAGAGTAATTTCAAAATAACAAAACTTCAAAAAATCATACCGCTGATAATACGATACATAAAATAAAATGAAAAAAATTCGGACTTAGTTTGACAGTCTATTTATTTATTTATATACATACATAGGTTTATTGCACATTATTTGAGACATAAGTCCCAACTCCATGGGACTAAAAGTCTTGTGTTGAGATGGGACTGGCAATTAGTTGACGCAGACACACGAGTATATCACCACAAATATAGGATCAGAAACATAAGAAATATATTTTTTTTAATACATATATATACATGGCACATCAATCATCAAGGAGTTTCCTACTCAAATCCCTCCCACTAAGAAAAATCTAGTCCTTAACTACTTTCTTGAAAATAGTTTTTGTCCTTGAGAGCTAAATACGCTCTTCCAAAATATTAAACACTCTAGGTGCGATAAATGAGAGATGTCTTTGACCAAAAGTCGTACAGGTTTTGGGTATGACATGATTTATGCTCTGGGAAAACCTCGTACGGACATTTTGCTGAGACCTCTCCTTATTGTTCGACCAGAAGTGTGTAAGTGCTTCTTTTAGGTACAGTTGTCTCATATCCAGCACCTTCATGTATTGGAATAACTGTTCTGACGGGTATGTTGGAGGGCCCCGAAATATTCTTCTCAATAATAATTTTTGTGAAATTATGAGAGGCTTTAAAATGGATGCCACACAACCCCCCAGCCAGCTATTCCATAGGTTGCAGTGGATTGAAACATGGCAAAATACACACTTCTGAGAGTGCCAATAACCAGAATGTCTCGAAGAGACCAGAATAGATCGCACAGCTTCCTCAACAAAATATTGTATATTGATTAATATATTTTTTTAAGCCACTGAATTTCCTCAATGAACAAATTGTACGTATGAGTAATAATACAATTTTGGATGGCGTAAAATGGCATTATTAAGCACCCACTGTAAAAAAACACTCATAATAATATTACCTAATAATTCCTAACGGACTGGCACCTGAAACGTAAGAATGATCATCTTACCTACTTTTCTTTTTTTTTGCACCATAACAGATTAGAACGTCCAATTACAGTGGTGAATCACAACACAGAACACACAGGCTCGAGAAAAATCCCATTTGATTTTTGAGTTCTCATCGGGAATCGAATCCGTGCGAGAGTCAAGCGTCGTAACCACTATACCACGGAGGACGCTATGTTATAAAAAATATCAAGATACACTGCGGTTGGTGTACTGATTTAGTGCCCCATGCACCATTACCTGCGGAAAGAGAAATGATGATGACAAATTATTTGGTTTAAGTTTAGATAAAGTCACTAACAAAAAGTTTTCATTAAAACGTTTCTATAACATTACACGGATCATCAGCTTATACTAGAGGAGGCCAGGCACGTAGGTGCGTTGTAACGAAAAACATTAAAAATAATATTAAAAAATGCAGTTATATGTAGGTATGAATATATTACAATATATATTAAGACATAATCAATCTTTTCACACTACTTATTACTCGTTGATAGGTAGTTATTAATTTAGTTAACTAGTTTCACAATAACCTGCTGTCCCTCTTCAGCAATGCGAAGTAATTAGTCCGAAATACGTGTTTATTTGAAACCTGTTAACTGTAATAATGAAGCCAGTTTTTTATGTACATATTCATCTTCATGTAATCAAGTATTTTTGTAATCGTTTGCGGAAACCAAATAAAAACTACCACCATAGAAAGTAATTGGTTGGTCTAACCAGTATAATTAATAGTCGTAGGTACAATACAAGAATTATGTTGAGTTGACTTCAAAATTTATATTAATAAAGATAATTTGGGGGCATCAACATAAAATATTAATTTATTGGCGTCGTATCTCGTACCCGGAGTACCTTTATAAGTCTATCAGAAAAATAATCGCTTTTGCATAATTTTTAAGCATTTGCTATCAAAACTTAAGCAATATTAGATTTTTTTTTCCTTTATTAGGGCCTTCTACCAAAATATGATAACATCGGGCAAAAACAAGTTACATTAATTTACAATAAACATAAGAACAACACAAACAATAAGGAATAACAATACAGATACAAACAATAGATAACAAAAATACATGTACAAGAATAACATCAAATAATAATTTTAATGATAAACATATAACTAAACTAACAAAATTTCAACATAAATTGAAATAGGCATTTATAGAAAAAACTCACCAAAATCTGACAGCGCCGCGCCTATCATCGAAAATTTGAACAATTATTCTTAATTTTTATTCGGTTTCATAAAGTTGAATGTTTAAAAAAACATATTTTTAGTATCTGCGTTTATTATTAATTTAATGGAAAGTTCTTTAAATTACACCTTTTTAGATATTTTTTTTTTATATGTCTCTATCAACACAATGATCAGAGTATTGTAATTTCAATAAAAGTTTATGAACCTTAAATAAATTAATATAACGAGCGTTTTGAGGGTGCTACGGTGGACTTGGCTTGGACTCGTGCTGCGGATGCCTCAGGAGAGCCTTAACCCAAGTGGCCTCTTCTTCACACTGCGGGCTCCCGCAGTCCTGGAAGGCCGTCGATGATGATCTTCTGGATTTTCTTTTGTCGTCTTCATACATTAATAATAATGTTAACCTTATAAGTTAAAACACCAAAGATCTTTTTCCAGTGGTAAAAAAAATACACTTCTCTACTCCAATGGTTTATTTTGGTTATATTTATTCATTTTTCACGATATAAAATAAATGTTTATTTTGTGTGATTTACGATAAAAAGTTGGTTAATAATTTATTATTGAATAACAATTATGAACGAACGAGAAATTGCGTTTCTGTCGACATTTCTACATATCATTTACTAATTTATTTCTTAACGAAATCCCATTTTTCCTTTTAAAAATCTATTTCATTGAAACTGTTTTAGATATTACTTTAATTAAATAAATGAATATATGTTTTTGAACTCAATCTATCAACGCAATTTTTCGGTTAACGCATTACGGGCGCCCGTCTTTTTTGTCGCGTTGCGTCGCTTACTCAGGCGTCGGCGTTTTACGTATCTATCATATTTGAAACTTAAACGAGAGCAAACATTGACATATAATCGTTCAAATTACTTGTTGGAAAACTTTTAAAGAAGCTTCATCTATGCTACGGCTTTACATGTATTTTTCATCAGAATTTCAATACTCTTTTTAGTGCTGAAAACTACTACTAAAATTGAAATAGTACACCCATTTATATAATACATAATACCTAATATATAAAAAACGTCTAAATTTAGACAAATGCTTTTGTAGAGACAACCTTACTTTAGTAGGAGTCATTCATATATATTTACGGAACAAATTGTGTTTCTCTGTAGGAATAGGCAAAGTGGATACAGCGGCATATCACTATAACTTTACACACAGGCTTTTCCCCAAAATAATACATACATAGTGCATACCTATTGTGACTTGTATTATCAACGTTCTTTTCAGTTTTGATCACCAATCATTAAAATGATTAATCATTTTTCGAAAAAAGTTTTACCTACATTTACGTATGAAGACCATCAGAAAAACTTTACATATTTAATAAGTTGATATGTACTTATATGTTAATCGATTTGAACATGAAACTATGTAAGCGTTGTAGTATTGTAGTAATAGTATATCCAATTCATATCTAATCTAGATGTTATTGTATTACACATTTAGTTTATCTCTGATTAATCGAATTCTAATAATTGTATATGTTAAATATTTAGAAGATAACAATCAGACACCGGCGTACGAAGTGGCTTTATTAGAAATTACATGGCACTGTATTAGGGTTAAGGATAACAGGTACCTTATATTATACTATACATGTTTTGATAATGACCAAAAATGTTTAGAGGTGCGTAGGTTCATCTTTATCCTTGGACTTTGAATAAATAATAAACTAAGAACAATTTATGCGTAAACATAAAGTGGCATTTAAATTTGCCAATATTAACTACTGTGTTGTTTTAAAACCTGCTTTATCACGCAACCAATATTCTAAAATTAGATTTATTTACCTTGCATAAACCTCTACACTGAAACATTAAAAATTACGTACAATAAAAAGTATTAAATTGTAGAAAATTGTACACCGGCGCGTTAAAGAACGCCACAACTCGCGTTCCGTAATGTAAACATGCATTTCTTTAAGATCAACAAATTACAACAGGGATGGAAAATACCTTAAAGAAAGGAATACAGAAGTCTAGGCATTTACAGGGCTTATAACCTGTCATTGGCTGGTTTAAGTGGCCACTTTACACACTGTGTAACATTCACCATTTTGCCTATGTTTAAACATCCATATTTCTTAAATTTTTCCATTTGTTGATTTAGCGAAGTTAAAGAGTTGAAATCTTTATTGTTGTGAAGAGATTCATCTGACTGAATTATTTCACATACTAGGCAACGCCTAAAAAAAAAATTTCCAATTTTTAAACTTCTTCTTGGACCATTTGGTTTTATTACAATATTTGAGTTTATCCAAATGTTTGTAGACAAAAGACTGGATTTCACCCCCTCGGAAATCATTAAGATTAACAAATTACAACAGGAATGGAGATTATTGATAAGAATTTGTTAATATTAATGACTCCCGAGGGGGTGAAATCCAGTATTTTGTTTACAAACTCAAATATTGTAATGTATTTCTTTTATTTCTCTTCAAGTCAGTTATTTAAATATTCATTACTATTACCTGATTAATGATGCGGAAAAATCGCATGCGCATCGAAGAAAAGGAACCGAAATAATAACCTAAATTCGGACGTAATAATTTTCACTTGCAATAATTGTTTTGCAATACCCATCTGATATGATTGAAATTATTCGTACATTTTTAATAAAAAATATTTCGTAGCTGAAGTGGATTGTTTTCACAATACAGGAAAATAAATGGTCGCATTAGCTGCATCAATAAATTTGTAATAAAATGTTTTTTTAAATTAAAAGTAAATGTTGTTTTAATTTATATAATTGTATTATGAAAAACCGTTTGCACTAATGATTACGTATTAATGCATTTTCTGTGTTTTAACACCTTTCCGGACCACTCAATTTGTTCAAATTTATTTTTACAGATAACTACGAACAGAACAATTTTTTTGTTGTGTTTCGTTATTTAGAAAACGTTTTTCTTATCTATACATATTTTAATTGTATTACTTATTGTGTAAAATATTGACTAAAAAAATATATATCAACACTTGTACTTTTGCATTATCAGTCGATAATGAATACGATCTTAGTTCTCAGTTTTCTGAGGTCATTTCTATGGTTAATAAATATTATGACTCCTCCTGAACACGTAATATGGTTAAATATACACAAATGAGCAATAAATACAATAAAGTAATATATAATATTCCAGTAATTTACAAATTTAACATAGGTCGTGATATGTTATTTTTTATATATGTATATATTCCACATAATCAACCTTGACAGATTCGCATTTTCACTCACTCGAAATAATAAAAAATCTTCCTGATATATTATTAAACACTCGATAGAAATATAATCTTTCTATATTGTTTCCTGATTTTGTTATTATTAAATGCATTATGTTATTTTTATGGAAAAGCAGCTAATTGCAAATCAGGTACGACGCGGTGCCGAATAATTCATAGAAAAATATTAATTTTCTTGAAAGGAACTAATATTTATGTTTTAAATAATGTCTCGAATCCCGTGAAAGTTAAAAGATATGTAAGTATTACGGTGGTCTAGTGGCTAAAATGCTTACCTGCGCTCAGATGGTTTCGGGTTCGATTCCCGGTGACATCACATTAATTCCGGAGCAGGATTCTCGTACTATTTTTATAAGAGGCTATTTATGTTTTTTTTTTTTTTTTGTAAAATGTACGTCTTGAATTTTAGTTTATTATGTATATGTTATTTTAAATAAATGAACCGAATTGAATTGAAATGTGATTTATCTCAAGTCTGAGTGTTCTGTACTGTAATTCACCACTGAAATGTGTATCTTGACCCGTTGTGGTGCAAAATAAATAATTACTACGGTAAAATATTGGATTTCAATACTTAATACGATATCCGAAATAGCTATATGTTTTTTAAATTCATTTATGAATAAATGTTATCATAAACTATACACCTTTTAACATTAAACTATTCCTATTCTGAAAAATAAGAATTAGCTCTAAATAAGCTCCTGAGGTCACCGCGGCCTGGGCAAATCTATTATGAGAAAAAGACAGGAAGATTATCGAGGAAAAAAAAATTTAAAAAAGTTTCAGCATTAAATCTTTTATACCTATGGCGTTCATAAGTGCATTTTGTAATAAAATTAATTTGGTTTATTTTTTGTATGTTATGTGTATTTTTATGTACAGTTTTCTCCGTGATATAACTCGATACATTTGAAAGTTTCTTCGTTGCTCATATTCAGACAGCCATCTTGTCGAAAACCAAAAAAAAATAGGTAACGAAATATAACAAAAAATCGCATGCACTCTTTCGGTCATTTTTTAAACTTTCACTGCAATGAGCGTTTAGTGTAATATATTTAATCGGTCATTAATTATTGTTCTCAAATTTCAGACGGCATACCCACTACGCATTGTTAAATCATAAGTTTGCAACATCTAAGTAAATTCATAATAATATTTAAATACAGTTAGGTAGGTAGGTACATGGTCAAGGCTGTGTTGTCTAGAACAGGTGATTATAAAGATATTTATATTTAGAATATGTATAATGCATAACGATAGATACCTACCTACATAATATGTATGATACGTACATTTATAGCGTTCTCTCGATCATTTTTATAACAATAATTAAAATTAACAACATACCTTCGTATTATGAATAGAATTATATTATTATACATTCATTTAACACACGAAAGTATCTGCCGCATATAAATAAATAAACCTGAATTGTAATTTAAATGCAAATTTAATCAAAGGTTCAAATGATTTGTGTTACGGTTTTCTATAATACACACGTCCGCCAAATTCATAAATAAATATGTAATCACAGTTTATTGGTACAAAAATAATTGATCAAAACAATATTATTTTCTACCACAAGATACCAGTATTATTTATGTGAGGTTTTAATTTTTTAATATGATTGATTATATTCCGTATATTGCATCATTTACCATTATAATGTTTACAAAAAAATTATATGCCTTCCCATTAGGGTGATGCTTAAAAGACCCAAAAATTTTTTTTGTTTCTTTTCTCTTGATTCACCCTCCCGTTTTGTTCTACCTAATAAGAGAAACTTAAATTATTTTTTTGAGATTTTTTGAGAAAAATTTAAAGGTCGCTACCGAAGATTAAAAAATCGAAAATTTTCCCAAAAAGTGATTATTTAAAAAAAATTGTATTTATTATATTTTTTATTTTTTTTACATAATAAAAGCTAAAATGAGGTTATAAGGTCCATATATGTTACTTAAAGCTAATTTTGTATCATATATGTGTTGCAATTTACTTTCGGGATGTGAACAAACAAGAGGAAAATTAGACAAAAAACACAGATTTTTATAAAATGTCTTTAACTGTCACAATTTTAAAAAAAACTTATTACAGAATTAATATAAGCTTATATTAGTTGTTTAGAGTCCTTAAAAAGATTTTGATGCACAATTAACACGTAAAAAACTCATTATGCAGACAGCAAAGTTGCTTTTTTGTAGTTCGGGAACTTTTGTCTGAAGGACTTCACAAGAAGCAAAATATACTGCTTCTGGTCTTCATCTAGGGTCAGTATTTTGTTGTACTCTTGGATTAAGGACACCCCTCTCTCTGCTGTATCATTGACTACCTTAAATTTGGATACTATCTCCTTACTTTGAATATATTCCTTGTCTTTGATCCAGTCTTCAACTTTTTTCTTGAGGAAATCGGAGCTTAATCCGGTAATAGAAAAGAATCGTTTGGTGTTACTAGTGACAAAATCTTCTAGATTTTTATTACCAATGTTATCAATGTCTACATTAATTCTTTTCGGGCAAAAATCAGCTCCTTCTTTCTTTAGAGCTTCCACCATTTTCTTCTTAGTTTCATTTCTCACTTTGTCGTCAAAAAATGATAAGGCGATAAGTTCCTCTGAGACATACCATAAATGGCCACATACTTTATTTATTGCTTTTCTAGCTATGACAGGGTTTACATCCTCATACTTCTTTAAATCTTTGAGGAGTTCTAAGTCGTTTCTTGGAGCTGAACAAGCGGATGGAGCTTGGAACCAATACTTTATATAGATTAAGACTGTAAAAATACAGATTTCTCGCAAACCTTTTTCCTCTTGTTTTGTTAGTCTGAATTGTTCTCGAAACAAGAACATTTTCAGAGAGTAGATAGACTTTGCCATCCATTTTTTAGTTCTCCTCCCAAAAATACAATGCTTAGTTGCAAGAGTTCCTTGTAATCATCTCTGGGCTGATATTCTGTCAATTGTTTCTTAGCAAAATTGATTATTTCATCTTTCACATCTTGGAGCTTTTCAATAGATTCTTCATCAGTTTCTAACGTCGCATACTGTTTTTTATTAATTAATTGCCAGTTTTTCTGAAATCTTTTGAATAATGAATTATCTGGTCCAGACGAAGGCCCAATTTCGTTTTGAACAACTGATTTCAGCATAATTTCCATAATGTGATGCCTACATGCTAGCCAGAGCATTTCCTTATCCATTTTCTGCTCAAGTAGAATACAAGCCCCTTTTCGAGACCCGGTATTAGATGCGGTTGTGTCAAAACTCATACTCATTACTTTATTGAGTAAACCCCATGAAAGGAGGGATTCATAAACTGCTGATGCAATTTTTTCACCTTCAGCAGACTCAAGTTTCGGAATGCAGAGAAGCTGATCCACCCCTTTACCAGAAACTAAAACTGGAAGTCGGTCAACAACTTTATGGCCTGTGAAATGTGAAAGTGTTTAGTGGGATAATAATTTTTAGTAATATAAAAAATTACCACAGAAAATTAAATTGAATTTTATCATTTTTTATTAAATTTAAAGCCTGGTAGCGACCCCTAAAACTTAATGAAATCCAACAAAATTTTAGTTAACTCCATTTTACATATGAGAGATCAAAATGGGAGGGTGAACCGTTGAATTTTTTAACTTTCATTTTTAAGCATCACCCTACTTCCCATTCATAAATACATTCTGCTGCTAATCAATATAAGCCACTCTCATATAAGTCTCTTTTTTGAAAAGTTACAGCTTTAAGATAACTAAATAAATGTAAAAGTACACCGCGATAGAAAAAAAACATGTCTCATTTTATGTTACCATATAAATGAAATAAAAAATGTTAATTGTTTTAAAAACCTGCAACATTTTTTCAGATAACTACGTTCTATTTGATAGCTCTCGTAACAAATATATAAATTAGGAATACATTGACAAATCAATTCTTCAGCGCCCTTGAGGCGATTTTCACAACAAAAGGTTCTATATAAATCCAACTTTATATTTTGGTTGATATGTCGAATTATTCATGATTTATTTACTACTTTTTTATAAATGTATTTCATACACCATGTGCATACTTTTAATGTTTTTTTACTGTCGTAACAAATCATTGAAATCAGAAGTGCAGTTAGCTTTTTAATTTCGATTTAGTAAACGGAAACTTTTTTAGTTTTGGTATGGAATTGGGTACGGCATTTCAATAGTCATAAAGATTTTTCACTTCATTTTGAATCAAAATACTTCTCTAAGGTCACATAACTTTACTGTCATAGATGGACGGACACTCGTAGTTTTTAAGATACCTATTTTTTTTTTTTTAAATAATGTTATTTTCTTTGTTAGTTATTGATTGCACGTGGTGTATAAAACGCGGGGGTATTTTATTTTAATAAAAATATCAGGTTTGAATTTCATAAGTTCACAATACCTTCAATATTTTAGAAATGTGTTTGTGTAAGAAAAAGATTATTACATACTTACTGTTTTTTGTACATGGCAACGTTTTGATATTGCAATTTTCCAGTTACCGGAATCGCTTTGAGAGATCGACGATATGAATTATTTATGAAAATATAACGGCAAAATACATGTAGGTACTTGGATGAGTATGTTTACTATCAAATTATAATTTAAATTATAATACTTGCAGTTAACGCAATTCAAAACTACTAATTAATGAGGGAGGAAGGTTCGAAACATTTTTTATTTGCAAATAATAAATTATATTTTTGCAATATTATCACTTAAAATCTGTAGGTAAGAATTTAACAATCCGTTATGAAAAGCAGTAAACTGGTTGAGATTCGATCATTTATCAAACCTATTCATATTTCAAATTACCCAGAGATGTTAGATAATGAAAATTATATTCATAGCCCTGCCCTAGTGAACGAAAACTTTGTGAACAATGGCGAATCCCCGTTTCATATTAAAAATTTCTTGATTTCTGTGTGTAAATTTCGTGAGATAATGAAATAGAATATGTGTATATAAATTTGGTAGAGTGCTTTCGAACGTTCAATAAGCATATTTTAATATGTGAATGCCAGTCGGTGAACCAAGTAAACAAAAGCAGAAGCACGCACATTTCAATAATTTGAAATTTTTTTGCTACGCTCAAATTAGAAAAAGGTTTATTATATTTAAGATTCAAAACTTTTAAGCTAATCGTATATGTCCATAGCTATACATAGGTACTACATTGTTATAATTGAATCTTCTAAACACAAGCATCTTACACCATTAATGAGCTAGAAATATTATACAATAATAATGTTTAATATTGTGTATACATACGAGCATTTGTACTGTATGTTTGCTGCTGTTGTTCTGCTGCATTGACATGTTTTTATACTTTTAAACTACTTTTTACTACTCATTTTGTTTATGTATATAAAATCAATATATTGCTGCTTTTACTATAATGTGTCGTTCATTTTGAAGATGTTTTTAAGTTGACTTAAATTTATTGTCTTATATATTTCATTTAAAGATTTTGCTCATCGTTTCTTTAAATCCCATAAAATATGTATGTGTATATTTATGTTTTTCCTTTTTGATTTTTTTTTTTATTTTACATCCAAGCATGTTTTTCATTCTTTATTTTAGTTCTTAACTTTTAATTACTTTTGCAAAAAAAAAATTTCATTTAAAATATTATTTCCATTTGTAAATACTAACTACAAACTTTAAAATAACTTTTTTTGCTTTTTATTTTTAAACAACTTCTATTTATGTTTTTTTCCTTCTCTTTTTTGTACTTTCATTGATAACCTTACATATAATTATTATATAATATGGAAACTTCACTGGCCCATTAGAGTTAAGTCTAAATGTGTAAAATATAAAACTATGTAACCGTACTGTATGTTTCCTGAATAAAAGAAAAATAAAAATTTAAAAAATAGTTTTACCTATGTATTTAAAAAAAAAAATTAATTCGTAAATTTCATAAAAAGAATATGTTTTTGTAAAATTCTAAACATATCTACTTTTACACATCTAGTAAATGTTATCACTGTAACTCTTCAAAAGAAGAGACTAACTCCTTGTGCTTGGAGAGTGACTTACACTGTTTTAGTTGTTAATTTATAAGAGTTTTTATAATTTTAAATACGAGTACATGAAAAGAAAAAGAAAAACATAGGATATATAAAGAAAAAACATTAAACAATAATACATTCATACTAATTAAAATTTAATGTTGTTTTTACACGAGTTCAAAAAATTTCTTTAGATTAACTTTAAATTTATTTATTGATATATTCTTTTTAATAGTTTTTAGTTCATTAGGAAGATTATTATAATTTTTTACACCTTTGAAGACAAAGCTATTTTGACCATTTCTTGTATGGAATTTAGGAATTTTAATATTATGTTGGTATCTGAGTGACTTATTCATTTTAAATTCTTTTATTTTTTCTTTTTTGTATTTTTGTATAATAGAATTTATTTACAGTAGAAGTGTCTACTGTATAAACCTTAAATATTTTATATAGACTTTCCGTATTGAATGTTGAGGGTTTCTTAAAAATTACTTTAATAATTAATCTTTGGACTATTTTAAGAGGGTTTGATATATTGGCATATGCACCACCCCATAGGTGTAATATTTATTTTGATTGAATGTAAAAAATATGGATTTTAATGTAGATTATTTTATTATTTCAGGACAGACCCCTGAATGCCTACACTGGGACAACTACTACTCCCCGAATACAGAGTCCTGCCAAACAGCCCAATGTAGTTACTGGACCGAGTAGGCTCAATGGAGCTATCGCGAGTCCAAACATTCCAGTAAATGCAAGCAATGGACTGAATGGAATCAGTGCCGTCAATGGGATAAATGGAGTCAGTAAGCCGAACGGCTTGGGACCAGCTAACGTTAATATAGCTAATGGAGTACCCGGACATAATGGCGTGAGTCGAGTAAACGGAGTAAGCTCTCCAGAGCCGCCGAAGAAGAGCCTCAAACCTCCCGGACAACCGCCTCCCCCCCCGCCGGTTAGTTATTTCGCAATAAATTATTAAGCATTTTTTTCCTATCGACGTTTTTCAATAAAACTTGAGCGAGATATTTTATACTGTTATTTGTGACACCTGCAACAAAATAAATATATAAAAAAATATGTAAATAAAAAAAGCCATTGTTTTCGTCAACATTAGCCAGGCGCTCAACGGAATCAGTTCCGTGGAGTGTAAACTTTTTGCATTTAGGTAGTTTTAAAACGTGTTCGAATATGTAATGTGATTAAGTTATATCTTTACTAACGGCCTCGTGGTGTAATGGTCAGCGCGTTTGCCTACCATGCGAGAGGTCTCGGGTTCGATTCCCGACATGGTTGACATGGAATATTATTCAAAAGGGTGTTTTTACACTAGAATATTTTATAGTCCCTAGACTGGTACCTGAAGCGTAAGACTGATCACCTTTAGTAGTAGTTGTCTACAAGCAACTACTACTAGCAACTACTACTAAAGCAACTACTAGTTGTCTAACTAACATTCAAACGTATTAAAATTTAATATTGAATAATTGCCTATAACACATTGATAAAGGTTTACATTAGTTGTTTTATTTCCAGATGCCTGTCCCAGATAATATAAGGAAACAGGAAGTACCCCACACCAACGGAATAAAATCTCCAGCAACACACAAAAAACTGAAAGCACCTCCTCCACCCCCAGCTAAAAAACCACAGCAAAATGGAACTCATCGACCCGATATTGCACTTCCTGACAAACCTCCCGCAACCCCCACACCAGATTACGATACGTCATCTCTTGTCAAAGTCATCAGCAAACCGAAACTGATCAAAGCCAAATCTGACGCAGTCGAGATGGAATCTCTAGAATCCTTCAAACTGACTAATCCTTCGTCACCGACCCCCAGACCTCCGAATACCTATTTCATGAAGCAGCCAAGCGGAACTCTAACAATGAAGAAAGCTAATCCGCAAGTATCTGTAACCATCGGGGAATATCCGACTAACACGTTCAGGAAACAGCCGTCTAAACTAGAATTCTTGAGCAATGACGCAGTTGATGGACCATTGAGGAAAGATGAACCAGTCGGCAGTAGATTACAGTCAGAGCTGGTACAAACACTCTCGCGATCCAATCTAAAAAAGAAGACTGAAAACGTAAGTTCATGATTTTGTTTTTACTTAATATAAACAGCACCGCGGTGTTTTGCATTCATCGCATTTCATTCTAAATGTTTCCGTTTCTAATGACATCAACAACAAGAAATATCGCTTAAATTTTAATGCTGAATTTTTGTTTTTGTACGTATGTAAATAACAAGTCATGTGCTCATTTCGCTCGAAACATTTAATCCACAATTTAGTTGTAATATTATACCCATTGCTTTTCCCCTTTACGCTACTGAACATAATTATTTTTGACGTGCATTGTATGTATTGGAAAAAAATGTCTAGCTTTGACCTATTATCTTGTAAATTTAATTATTACTCTTGCAAATGTATCATAAATAATTGTTTACCATTTTTACAAAGTGATCGAATTAAAATGAGCAACCAGCATTAAATTAATGTTCATCGTAATCTTTGATTGTTGGCATAAATGAGGTTTTATTGGTGAAATAAACCCGATGAATATATATTTTACAGGACTTACTTATGAACGGTGGAAGTAAAATGAAATCCCAAGAACTTGCTCTCGACTCAATATTGAGTGAGCCAAACGCCAACTTCCACAAAAGATACGGCCACGTTATATCTCCACTACCTCCGTCCATAAATATACCTAAAGTACCGATAGCGAAATCCTTATCTCACAACACAATGATGAATGGCGGCAGCAACAGGCTGCCGGTGTCTCCTTCGCTGAACGGCAATGGAAAAATAGAACTAACAAAGACAGAAAGTCTTCCCCATGGAGGAATTTTGAAAAACTCTACACCGATGTTTTTGAACGAACGAAACGCGGCATTTAAAATGTCCGCTCAGCAAAAAAGCATAAAGTTTGGCCAAACGTAAGAAATTATAATGATTTTAGCACGATTTTTTACAAAATGTAGAATTCAATAATCAAAGTGAGGTGTTGGGGAACATAATAAAAATTGTAAATAAACAATAATATTCACATGTGTTCTGAAGATTGCCTATAACATTTCCTGTACATAGCATAATATTATAACAATATTATGTTCATTGATTTCTTGCACTGTTTACTTTAAATTACTTTCACTGTGGTGCGTGGTTTTATTACCCTAAACTCTTGTACCTACCAACTATTGAATAAAATAAACTGTATTTATATATCTTTCCTAAATTCATATTTACCTACTTATGATAATTATATCCTATGCCTGCTATAAATCATTTAGTAGTGTGTAATTTATCATTTTATTTTTTACCATCATTTGGAATAGGTGGAGGTCAACGATAGTGATTTGAATAAATTAAGAGGAACCTTTACTTATAAGAACCCACATTTTAAATGCTTACGAAAAAAGTCAGACAGATTTCCAAATTTTATCGGTTATTTCTGTTATAAGTACTCATAATTACTCGTAAATATAGATCTTCGGGCTCTTCAAACTGTCAAAAAATTTTCTTACTACTGTCGTCATAAAATTGTATTGATTCCCTGAAAATGTCGTTCAGAGACGAATTTATTTTTCACCATTGTCGCTATGAAAACTATTTACACAACTTTGTTCTGATCGAATACTACAAATAACTTTTTAATGTCTTTTGATACATGATAAAGTATAACATTATTACATATATAAAGTTAGCATCTTTTTCAGTACTTCGTTTGGTGAAAAAAAATACATGCTTGATAATATAATATGACAGTAGATATAGTAAACTGACGGTAAAGGGGTTTCTTATATATTCCATTATCATTTCTAATTGCAGTTGCTACTAAATGGAAGTGAGAATAGAATTTTAAAAAAGAAAAACCAAATTAATTGTAATTACGAAATTCTTATATACCTACTAGAGTTTTTACGATAGCTGAATTTGATTTTCCTATGTGAAATTAAATCAAGAATTATAATAAAGAATATGTTTATTGATTTTTCAGAACGACAGTAATTGGAGATCCTGAAGTGCCGCTTATTGCTAATCATTGATCAAGAAATTTGCTTCGATCTGGTTCTCTGGTTGGTTACTTCGAATCAGTTTGATCATGTGGAAAAAAAATAGTCAGAACAGCGAGAGATGCAAAACCGGTTTTTCTTTATTGTATATTTTTTTGTATTTTGTATATTACTGTGTTTCAATATTGTTTTCCAACAATTTATCTATTCGATGTATAACTTTAAAAAATGACTGTCGTGAGGTGAAATAATAACATGGAATATATGAAAACTTCGACAGCTATCACAATACATATCGACGGAGAGAAGACCGTAAGAGGTGGGGTTATGATTAACAAATATCAGAGTCCTTTTTTTCTGGTTTCTTCCGTTTCATGCATTTCGTTTTTGGCGAAGAAACGACAAACAAATGTGTTTTTTAAACAATAAAAATTAATATTTATTAATTCTCTTTATATGTATTTTTTTTATTAAAAACGTTTATGTAAAATATATTAAGATAATCGTACTCTAATACGATATAATGTAAATATTTTAATGTGTGCCAGCATGTATAATAATAAAGTCATTACATACCTATATTTTCTTTTGTTTTCTATTGATTACACCCTCAGGACAAACATTAACACCAATAACGTGTAATAAAAATTTTAAAAACTGGTTTCTTTATTTATTCTTATATTTATTAATTAATTAATCAAAACTTTAATTGGCTCATTTGCAAAGTTGCTACATGTCGCTTGGGAACTTTTTCATTTCCATCGTCGATATAAAGTTATGAATACCCACTGACTTAACTGAAAAAAAGAAATTCCCGCCTCGAAAGTCTAGTGAGACGGGCAATTAGAAAATAATTATTTTGCGCATTTTTTTATAAACAAATAAATGAAAATACCAATTTTATTTTGTTATTTATTGAATCATTGATATTTTTTATAAAAATATTACCTACACGAAGCACCGAATTGATACACTGAATGCAACGGTTCTTGATAACTCATCACATGAAAGTAAAGATGATCAGTCTTACGCCTTAGGTGTCTGAAGAATAGTATGTATTTAATAGCTTGGAAAATAATATTGTATCTTTACTACGAGTATATAAAAACCAACATGTATTTTTTTTCCATTTTGGGAATTAAACTCGAAATCTCGTATACGATAGCCAACATGCTAACCAGTATACTTATTACAATAAGGTGGATATTATCGTTATTATTATTGGTAGCTTATACAGTGCCATTTTTTTAATATACCTACCTCCTCCCTCAAGTGCGCTTTAAAAGGGTATTTCTCTAGATATGAAATATTAAATTTAACCGAAAAAACTATTTATTTTGTCAACATGATGCGTCAAATAATAAAAAAAACAGGTAATGTAATCAACGAAAATAAAATGATTGACTAATATAATTTACGTGCATTCAAAATTTAAAGAGCTATTGCGTAGCTAGGTAAGCTTTTTTAAAAAGTCAAGAACCTCAGAGTAATAATGCTCCAAGCTATAGAGGAGCCCAAACGTAGGAAAACCATTATATGACTTGTAACAGACAGTTGTAGGCTAAATGTTGGACCTACAATAAAGGATGAATATTCCACTTTCGGGTCTGACTTTAGCGATACCGGGGTACTATCGAATAGAAATTTGTGTTATAGGCCCTAAAAAGGGCCTGAAGCTAGACGTTTGACCAATTATTGCCCTAAAATGGGACTTTGCATTTGTGTAAACGAGACTAAGGACTGCCTTAAAAAAGGCATTTTTGCAAACGAGACTAATGTTTGCCTTTAGAAATTTATTTTGTAATTGATGTGGCGCGTCCGGCGGCTCCCAGCGAAGTGACCGAGCCGAGCGCCGGCATCTCCCTATATGCACTTTGGGGGAGGCGCGCCGGCCGGGTATAGTGGGAGCGGTATTTCCCCCCCCCCCCCCACTCCCGTATTGGCCTAACGCTGGTTCGGACGCAGGTAGCGGGAGCCCGCAACACGCCCTATATAATGTGTACATTTTAAATAATAAATATTGAGTTCGCCTCGAGACACGTTAGTCTGATCGTTTCATTTCGTCACCCCGCCCGACCTCCCGCTCTACTACTGGATCTACACCTTGGACTTGACCATTGCTTCACCCCAGGACTACGAACCAGTATCTTCCACCGACCTACGCAGTGACACCGGACTTGAGAGGAATTTCGAGACTTCATAACTTTCGGGATTTACGACCCCGAAAGCGACGATGGCAGCGAGACACGGCCAACATTTACCCCTTGCTACAGGATTGTGGAATACAGTTCAAACTGTTACTTGTACAGTACATGACTATTAAGTATTAAGTTAGCTACAGTTCGCAGCAAAACAATGAGCCGTACTCAGGTCGAGAATTGCCAAATGGATATTAATTTGCATTGTAAATACTTTTAAGTATGTACCCTTGTATTTGTTATTGCAGGGTCATTCTAATTTATTTTTCTATAATTCGCCTATATTTATTTTATTAAACTGAAAATACATGTGTGTGTTTATTTTTTATTCATTTTATTCACAATATACTTATGTTACATTTATGGAAACATAAATCCCAACTCCATGGAACCAAAGTCCCGTGTTTAGTTTGTTTGTTTGTCCGTCACATCTCCGAAACGGCGAGTCGTAGCGGCCTGAAATTTGGACACGTCATTTTAGATGCGATTTCAAGGTTAACATTGCTGTTTTCAAGTAAAATTTGAATCGACCTCTACTCGATAAAAACTCAAACTTTATATTAATGTCTAGTGCAGCCCTGACATATTGCCCATAATCAACAGCAAACATGCTTTAATTCACAAATTTATCTCCTAAATTGATAAATAGTAGTATCTGAAGTAAATATGTTGATATAAGGAAAGTTTTAAAGCAACACAATACGCGTGCCGGGACAATAAATGCCAAAAATCAATGTAAATCATGGGAAAATATTCGAAATCAATTACCTATGAAAACTGTCTCCTTTAACAACTTTTACGCTCCTACTACTGCAACCAAACATACTGCAATTCACCATAGTCGATTTTTATTTATTATAACGTAAATATCCCAGTTTTTTACAAACAAAGCCAAGCACAGCTAAAAAAGCATTTGATTGAACAATTTTGTTTATGTTGGAAAAAAAAACAAAGTGGCCACCAATTTGTTGCTTAGCAACAAACCAACATCGCTTGCGTTCTATGAAACATAGTGATGGGGCTTCTCTATAAGTTCATGCATTATTACTCTGAGTTAATAACTAAATTCTAAAAGTGATATGGTCTTTTGTCATCAAAAATGTATCCGTAAAAGCGTGTGTATTTTATTGAATCTAACCCTTTTTCAATCGTTAAATATGGATTCATTCATAATTAAAAAGTGAAAATAAACGCTTTCATTTTAAAAGTGACGCCGTATACGAAAAACGAAAAAAAAAGTACAATTTGATTACGCTTCATTTGCCTAAGTTAATATTATCCTCGGATAGGTACAATAAACAACCTTTTGAAGATCCTGTGCATAATTATTTATATCGGCCCTCCAACTATCATCAACATTCAATAAAGTAGCGTCACACCACTACCGCGTTCCTTTCGTGCGTAGACCCTAACAATAGTAGATAATTGTTTATCATGTACACTATTACATTACGAATATGGATATAAAACAAAGCAAATGAAACGACTAAACTACGAGGTGGACTTATTTATGCGGAATCTCCTTTTTCAAGATTTTTATCTGAGAGTAGTCATCGAGTCGAAAGCATTCGTCTAGGGTTCTGGTTCTATTTCGCACTCAGAACTTCCTACCCAGATACAAAATATTATGAAAGGTATACTCCTTCTGAAAAACCCACTACCCAACCCCCGTGGATAAAATTACATGGTTACCTGATTTGAATGAACAAATGATATTATTGGAAGCGTTGTCCAAGTAAGTACTCAATCAAAATAGTTGACAATAATATATTTAAATTCTGGATTTTGGCCTGTTGTGGTAAAATTATAATTTAAAACATGACAATAAAATGCAGATGCAAATTTTAATGGATGCAGAAATGTAGAAAGGCCGAGAAAGACATGGCATGACCAAATTCAACAAATACTTGAAGATGGACATGTTAAAAGTCGTAATAATCAGCGCGCGTGCATAAGAAAATGTATGAATATATAGGAAGCGAGATCTGTATGCAAAGATATAATGATGTGGCGTTCTATCCTCTCTGCTTACCCTCACGGGGAAACGGCGTGATGGTTTGTTTGTTTTTTTGACAATAAAAATGAATAAATATGTTTTAAGCCGTATAATTAAAAAATAATGGATAACATAGACTCAAAAAAATTCTTCGGTACATAGTTATCTCCAGACTTATACCCGTATGCAAAGACAAACCTTAAGGTGAGGAAAGTACATTCTATTGTATTCACCTTCGGGTTATTCTCTGCACTTGAAATTAGAATGTACTTTCCTCACCTTAAGTTTTGTCTCTGCATACGGGTATTAGACATTACTAAATCAACACATTTTCTGAAACAAACTATATCCTTCATGATTTCGAAGTTGCCATAAATCCATTTATAAATATATCCGAATGTTGTGCCATGAGTTTAATCTAAGTTTGAATCACAGTACATAATATTATAAAAATAACAGAATTTGAGGTAAAGATATGAGACACCCTTTTTATTTTACCAATTAAGGATTTCTTAAATACAGGGTAGCAGAAAAACGGGTGGTCCTGTAAAATAAAGGGCTGTCACCCTAATAGATTATACTACATGCCCCAAGAGTTGTGATACGAAAAAAAAACTAGCCTATATTTGTCTATGGTACAAAAAGATTTTATCTAGTTATGCATAACATCTATGATATTGTGATAATAACAATAAAAATAACCTCAAATAACATGATCTGTCAAAGTTGACGTTTGGCCCGCTGTGGTTCAATTTTCACGTGTAGCCGGATGCTGGATATGCGTGTATAATCCATATTAATCAATGAAATCTCGTAATATTTCACGATGAAGAATAAGTCATCTTTCCATAAATCTACCAATCGTTTCAAGGTATGGATATTTATCGTTTTAAACTCCCATAACCTATTTTTTTTGGGTATTTAAATATTTTAAAAATATATATACTATGTATTCTTATTATTATCTTATTTTGTTTAGTTTGCCATGTAAACAAATATTAAACTGCTAGAATTGTGCTTAAGATAACACTTAAACACTGTTTTTACAAAATATAATGTATTTGTTATTATTATAGTTTTTGAGGTAAGTATTATTTTCAATTTCTGGTTAAAGTTTTTTTCAACCCTCAACTATAATTAAAAATATTTAAGAAACTCTTAGAAAGAGTTTAGCCTTTAGAGGCTAAACTAATATTTAAATAAATATTTAGCTTTTCTAGAAAACTATTGACTGGCTTTATTAGAAGAATATCCAGTTAGGTTTGTAGTTAAAATGGGTTTAAAATAATAAAAATCCCCCATATTACATCAGATAACTGCCACAGTATTTGATTAAGATCTTCACAGCAATGGATCAGCCTTTTAGGACCTATTTTGTGGACCTTAATGGCAACTATTTTGCAATTTCAAAATATTTGGTTCCTACATTTTTTAGTAGTTATGTTTTTTACTGTACATGCTGGGCAATTAAAATTGAATGGAATTAATATCTTTGAAATAAAATAGAAAACCTTTTTTAATTTTTAAAACAAATCAAGTACTTAAATTTACAAAATAATGTTTATGTGGAATTTTAAATAATCATGGATATCTCCAAAACTAGAGATATTTATCATTTTGTTATTTATTTTTCACAAGTTTCAAGGTTAACACTGCAAATGTACACATACTTGTATGCATTTTTGTTATACTTAAAATTAAAAATTGATATTATTGTAGTTCTCATCATTTGCTGATCGCATCAGTGCTATCGATGTCCGGCATACAGCAATATATCACCTGGATCATGCCAATACAGACTTTCCATTGGAGAATGAGACTCATTTTAATAAAGCCATTCAGAAATGGAAGGTTATGAACCTTACTACAGAATATGTCACCTTCAGTAAGAAAGTTGAGAACATCATCACTCTTCCTCAGTTGCTTCACAGAAAAGATGATGTTGTTAATTTATTAATTGAAAATTTAAAAAATGGAACTTCGCTAACTCTTCAACCTTTACTTGAGTAAGTATCATTGTGCCATTAACTTGCTACAGCAAAAAATTGAGGACCGTCTTCACAAAGTGAAATTTCTACAAAAAAACCAAATGCGTTTTTTTATTTAAATGGGTTCTTCCATGTGAGTTTCATCGATTGGTGAAATAAAACTTTGACAAAACGATATATGTGCGAAGTTGTAGCGGTTCAAAAATCGTGAATTTTTACAAAACGAAATACATATCTACACTACGTAGAGTTTTCACAAAGCGAAATATCTACATATTTTTTTGGGGTGTTAAGTTTTTTAAAATGGAAAAAAAATCACAAACAAACATGATTTTGGCCAAGAAAAAAGAAGTATAATAATAATAAAATAATATTTTGTTATCACTTTATTTGTGCTATTATGTATATAAAAATATATAGGAGGTGAATACCTAAATGTGTATATTTACATAGGTACTTAGATATGTCAGTAGACATATAATTTTACAAAAAATCAATTTAAAATGATTTCACGCAAAAGTAAACTTATTTAATTCCCAACATAAATCAATTTTCCATACATTCCTATCACAAAAATATGTAGATATTTATTTTTTGTGAAAATTCGTGAATTTAGAACATTTTTATAAATAGTTTTACTGATTCTACAATGTTGATGTTTAGTACATGTGTAAGGATTTTATATATCTATAAAATGTAATTTTTATTTTATTTTAAATCGTAACTTCTCCTGAAAAATTTACATTTTGTAGATATTTCGCTTTGTTAAAACTGTCCTCAATTAGTTGTCTAATTATATTCCTGTTTAATTAATTCAACTTGTTTCTAGGAAATTAATAATTATGAATGGTAAATGTTACTAAATATTTGTATATAACCACTTACCGACTTTTCTAAGTCTACCGGTTTCGAGATCGGGACACCAAATAAACCAACATGCAAAACCCACTATACACCTTCATGCTTTATTTTTGCTTAGGTTTGAGTTTGTTATTAAAATAAATGTTGTCATTCAAAAAGTAAAACTGTTATCTGGAACAATTTCTTAACAGCAAAACTCCACAATTACTTTTTTTTGGTTTACTATGTCATCTATTGTTTGCACACTTATCCCACGTTTCGGATCGCATCACAGTGTCCATCATCAGAGTTGATGTTTAAAAACGTCGGAAAGAAGCGCAAACGACTTTGAAAAACTCATTGTGCATCTGAATGGCTGCTAAAATCTAAGAAATTTATCCACCTTTTGTGTTCGCAACCTTGTCTTACATATGTGCAAAACTTTATATTATGAGAGCAATTTTATACCATGTATTGTGCCTTTAATGTAGTGCTTAAGAGCATCTTACTAATTCTATTTTTGTTTTCAGAATTATTGTGGTTCTCGCTAAAGATCTGCAAGAAGAATTTTACGTTTATTTCCCAAACTTTTTGTCTACTCTTATTAACCTTTTGAACACCAAAGATCCAGAACAATTGGAATGGACTTTAGTTTGTTTGGCTTTTCTTTTCAAAGCTTTAAGAGTATATTTAAAAAGGGACATAATGATTGTATTTGAGGCAGTACTTCCACTCCTTTCTGAAACTATGCCATGGTTTGTCAACAATTTTGCTGCAGAAAGTTTTGCATTTGTTGCTCGGGATATCAAAGATAAGAAAAAGTTTCTGCATGTTTTAGTCAAAACAGTTCATTCAAAGAAAGATGTGAGTATTTTATTTCCACCATTGCATTTCCCTATTGTGCATGTCGTTCTAAAATAATTGAGGTATATTTCAGAATTATTATTGTTTCAGGGAATTATCGGATGTGGCCGACTTTTGTTTGAAGTTATGAGAGGCGTGGGAAACCAGTTCCACAGCTGTGCTGAATCCTTTTTTAGTTTTTTGTTTGAAAGTTTGAATGACAAAACAATTCACCGTAATTGTCTATTTGAAATTCTTACCCAGACTGTTGCTGATATGCTTCAAGTCATTCAGCCCAAGAATAGTGAAGTTTTCTGGTCAGCGATATTGACTTCTGCCAATAATTACTTAAACTGCGCTTCTAAAGATGATAATGAGGCATTACAGTTTGTATTGAAGTTAGTCGGACAAGCATTAGAATTTGATGGCGGAAGTTTTGTTAGTAATCCTTTTCCTGTTCTTGTTTTAATTACTCAGTTACTTGATGCGCATTTAGCAGAAAATATCATGACTGTGACTTCACAGATCGGTGTGTTGCTGCTTATTTCTAAGCACGCAAATATTCCTCACGAAAATGCAGTTTCCATTGTGAAAAAGATTTTACATATCCCACACCGAGAAATTGTTATTAATTTTGTCCAAGAAGTGATTACTTGCCCGAGTTTTGATGTTATCGTTTTGCCACATTTCATCAAGTGCATCGAAGAATTGGATTACAATACAGTAAAAGTATTAAGTAAAATTTGTGTCACAAAATCACCCTTGTGTAAAAGTGGGGTTGATCTGTTCACATGGGTTAAATATCCCATCGACTTTGAATCAAAGAAAACAATCTACTCAAAGAAAATTTTACATGACATTGAAAATAACATTTCTAAAGTATTAGAATCTCCCGATCACAGTGTCTGTTCTTTAATTTGTCTACCGCATATGAAAAATTTGGATTTGTTGAAAGCTCAAGATGTTTTAGAACAACTTTTGATTCATCTACTTTCACATATAGCAGATGTCAATAGCCATATGATAAATGGTAAAATATCAGAAGAAGATGCCATGACTTTGAGGAATTGTTTCTTTGTCCTATCAATCACAATTGAAGCTGCTACTCATACAATCGACGTCACAAACTTTGAAGCATTGTTTGTCAAGTATAATTTTCTAGATGTACTTCTTCCACACGCTTGTTCTCCTACATTTGTGTGCGCATTACGAGTTCTGGATTTGTACTTGACAGTCTACAGCAGACAACAAACTTTACAGATGGATTTATTACAGAAGCTTCTAATATTGATGGATACCAATTTAGCATCACCGTTTCATGAAGTAAGTAAATAAGTATATTTAAAATATACTAATAATATGAATTACTTTCAAAATATCATAAAAATTTGCTCTGATAATATTTTATCGTATTATGTAGATTGTTATTCGTAAGGTAAAAGTCCCTAACTAACAGTACCTATTTAGATCATAAAATAAAGGCATTTAAAGATTGTTTAAGTATGTATATATCAGTGGCGAACGGTGTTTTTATTTACAGGTAAGCTATAAAAAAATATAATTTATTTGTACCTAGATAGTAGGTTTATAATATAATGTAAGTTATAAATACTATAAATTGTTAATTTTTCTGTGGTTCTGAGTGCTACAACAACTCTCATCTATGAAATAAACTCAAATGATGTAATTTTGTGATATATTATATTGTGTAGCTATATTATCCATTCATTTAACATATTACTACTTATATGAAACAATATTTTGAGTTTGTCCAAATTTTTGTAGACAAGAACTGGATTCAACTCCCTGGGGAGCTGTTAATATTAACATATTACAACAGAGATGAAGAATATTTAAGAGAAGGTAACATAGAACTTCACCTGGACGTCATCTCTGTTGTAATATTTTAATATAAACAGCTCCCCAGGGAGTTGAATCCAGTTCTTGTCTACAAAAATTTGGACAAACTCAAAATATTGTTGATAGATTACCTGGTCCATGAAGAAGTATAGAAATTGAAAAAATAATATTTTCAGGCGTTGCCTAGTATGTAGGTGAAATAATTCAATTAGATGAATCTCACCCGCATAAATAAAGGTTTCAGCTCTTTAACTTCACAAACATCAACAGATGAAAGAATTGAAGGAATATAGATGTTCAAATATAGGCAGAATGGTGAATGTTACACAGTGTGTAAAGTGGCCACTTAAACCAGCCATTGACAGGTCATAAGCCCTGTAGATGCTTAGACTTCTATATTGCCTTCTCTTAAATATTCTTTATCTCTGTTGTAATATGTTAACCTATATGAAAGTTTATAAAAAATAGCACAATTAATTTAGTCGGTATTAGGTATTCTCATTACGATTGAAATGTCAACTGGCCGATTTGTTCTAGAAATTAATGAAGCCAAAAACGGCCGCATCGAGCACCGCATGTGTTGCGGGTGATATTTCAAAAGTATAATCTCAAAGAAAAATAGTCCTTAAGAAATAATGTTTGAATTACTGTTTTCCAAATCGAGAATCTTGAAAGAATTTGTGTAATCTGCGAGTTTACTCTTGGAGAAAAATCCCGCCACTGGGTTTAATATGCTCAAAATATAGTACACTTATTTGTATGAAGAAATAAGCATGAGTAATCGGATAGTTCCTTGGCTCATTGTTGGCGCTGGGTGCGCTTATTAATATTTTTATTTATATTTGGAGAAAAATACAAATGGTTGCACTGTTTGTTTGTTTTTCTGTGATTATTCTTACAACTTTATAGTTACCGTAAAACAATATTATGGATAGTCAAATATAATGGTAAGCTGCGCATAATCGCTTCTATACACGGTTCGCCCCTGGTATATATATATATATATATAAATATTTTAAAATATAAAACTTATTAAATGACAGGTTGATACACTTAAATCCACTTAGTTTTATAGTCTTATAAACTCATTAAATTTATAAACTTGTCATTCAATTGTATAAAATTACAATGAACTTCCAACCATTGTTTGAACCAAAAAAATTCACTCAATAATTTGAATGTCCTAAATATTTCAACCATTATTACTTTATTGAATTCTCATATTTATAATAATAAGTATCTATTACTTGAAATTTAAATGCCTCTTTCCCGTAATATTATTTGACATTTTGTTAATTTGCTAGTTTTTCTTTGAGGGCAATAATTAATCTTTATTTAGAAAAAAACATTAAGTTTATAATCATTTTTCAAAAATGTATATTTACAGTGTAATAAATAAAATAGGTGTCTTTTTTTAGTTAACTTACTCAATTTTCGATAAGATTTAGTCACTGAATTGATTATACTAGCAAATTGATATGTAAAACAAAATGTCTATGTTTTAGGTAAGGTTGTTGACAACCCATATTTTCAGTCTTTTTGAAGAACAAATTCAAAAAAGTCGAGCAGTAAAACAGGAGCAAACAAAGAAGCCCTTAATACTGGAGAAAGATACACACACGAAAGAACAATTCGAAATTTTCTCTCTCTGTTACTCAGTTGAAAATCTGCCTCCCTCAGTTTCAGATTACAGAGAACAGTTAGTTAGTATATCCAGGATGATCCATGGTTCGACTCAATTCCAACTTTCGGTTAACACTCCATTTGAAACATTTGCCCTCAAATACGTACTAGGTTTCATGCATGTCAATTTCAATCTTATGTGGGAACCACTGAAAACATTTGTTTTGACATATGCTAATGGGATGGCAAATGCTCAATTTTGGGAATCATTCTATCCGTGTTTAGTGCGCGGATCATCACATGCCCAGAGTGGTATTGTAATACCCGAAGCCACAAGAGGTTTTATGGGAAATGTGGATTATTTAATCTCTGCTTTCGGTGAATATAATTCTATTGATGAGAAGGCGGACTTTTCTCTCTACCGCATCCGACTATGGGAAATATTATTTAATGCTCCAGGAGTAAGTGAAACCAAGAACCGGGATTTAACGGGATTATTTGACAACTTCTTGAAAGTTGAGTTTGAGAAATCGCACAATGAAAATGTGTTTTCAGAAGTCTCGTCAGAAATGGATATTGAATCTGAAGAATTGGGTACAATAAAAGAGAATGTTAATGAATCTATAGGAGAGCAAGAAAGCTCTCATAGAATTACTAAATCCACTTATGATACCCTCATAGCCTACCTGAAAGTGTACAGTAATATTCAAAATCCTAAAGCAATGTATAAAGAAAGTATCTTATATCAAAGATATCTAGATTTTTTGATGCATAAAAACCCAATTATTCAAAAAATAGCCCTCGACTGTATTATGAGATACAAAAATAAACATTTGACTCCATATAAAGAAAACCTTTATAATTTGATAGATGGGAAAAAATTTAAAGATGAATTGCGCGCATTCAACATACACGAGGAAGAAGGTGGCCTTAGAGCGGATGACAGAGAAGTAGCCATACCGATTATTTTGAGAATTTCCTTCAGCAAAATGATAACTAATGTAGGAATTGATAAAAAGGGAGGAAGTCAGTTGCGACGGTCTTTAGTGATGCGTTTTCTCTCCGGTTGTACCGAACTAGAATTGCTTAAATATACTAATATGGCTTTTCACTTGTTTGAGAAGTATATTGATTTAGATGCATCTAACATTCCAAAAGCAGTTCGAGAAAACCTCCAAGAAGTACGTCAAATTTCTCCAAAGCAGCTACTAGGATCCCTACAGTTGGTAGATACCATGCGGGAACAGTTCATCCGGCCTGGACAAGAAATTCTTATGTTGCGGCTGCTTAAGGTTGTTATCTGCATTGGCTATGCCGTCAATGGTATTATAAACGAACATGAATTGAAACCCGGGTACTTAAAAATTCTCAAGGATATTAGAAATCAATGTATCCAATCTGTTAACCGATTCTTTCAACAATTTGAAAAATATAAGTGGAATTTTGAGATCGAAATTTTACCTCTTTTTGATGCTTTTATATGGCCAGTCATAGAAAAATTACCCACAGAAGGAATATACAGTCCTACGCCACTTCTCAAACTGTTTCATGTTTGGAGTCACAATCCCCAATATCATTCCTTGTTTAATGTACATAAGCTTAATTCTCCTGATTTTAGTCCACTACCATTTTACTTCGGATTGTTAAGTAATGATAAAATGCACTATTCTGTGAATGAAATGTCAACCCAGATTCTTGAGAAGCTTTTGACCCTTGAAGTTAGTGAAGAAACTCCACTGATCCAATTACCTGAAATGTGCAATATTCCATTACAAAATGAATCAATCTCAAAGCTTAATTTGAGAGAAAACCTGAATTATGGAAGTACTATATTAATTCCTCATGTTTCCAAAATTGTGGATATTCTAAAAAAGAAATTAGGACACGTCAATCCTAAGAAATTACAAAAACGTGAACTAGTAATATTATCGAGAGTTACTGAAATGGTACACGAACCGTCAGTTGTAGATAATCTACTTCAGTATTCCTTGCCGATACTGATCAACCGTGTTGGACAAAATGCTGCGGAAGATACTCTCGAAGCTTCTATAACGGCATTAAATGGACTCTTATCTAAAGCTGCAAATCCCAAGCAGTATGTCAAGTCAATAACACCTTTGTTCAGTAAAGTGATTCAAGCCATTCCTAGAAAAGCACTTTGTACTGTGTTAGAATTGCTAGGAGAAAATGATAATGCAACGCGTGTTACAGCTACTATTATTAGTGATATGAACGCACCAGATGTAAAATGGATTGAGCAACCTGATTTCGAAAAAAGAATTAGTGCTTATAAAAAAGTTTATGAACTTTCAGATGAAGGGAAATTAGATGTAGACTTAAGTGCCTTGGTAATTCACAACTGTTTTTTTATAATAAGACATTGTGCTGATCTATCATTGAGAAATACATCAATTGCTTGTCTGCAAAAAATAGTTCCAAAATTAATTTACCAATATAAAGATTCTTCGGATAAAGATTATCTATTAAATGATACTATACTGTTACTCATAAGAAACAGCTTGAAAATCGATAATGAAATATTGAAAATGGAAGCAATCTCACTGTTAGGAGAATTAGTAAGAGAATGCTCAGAAGCTCACACCACGTTCAAAGAGCTTTTACCTCTAAGTAATAAATCCAACAGAGAAATTGACATCTTTGAAAATCTACAGCATCTGCAATTTCACCGTAAAATTAGGGCATTACAGAGATTTTGTAATCATATCAAAGAATCACCAGTTGTACCGGGCTATAAAACTCTTACCCAATTCATAATTCCTTTGGCATCGCAGTTTATTTGCTCAGAAAAGTATACCCCTCAATATGCCTTAGTAGATGCTGCTATTGATACCATTGGGGTAGTTTGTCATTTACTTCCCTGGCGCCAATATGAAGCTATTTTAAAGTTCTATGTTGGTAAAATGCAGCAAACATCGGAATACCAAAAACAGCTAATCAAATTAGTTTCTGTTATACTAGATGCTTTTCATTTTGATTTGTCGAGGGCTAATAGTGTTGAAATATCATCAGTTATTGAAGCGCAGACAAAAAAATCTGATGCGATAAAAGATTTCACAGATTTAGATGTGGCTTTGGAAGAAGATGAGTTGCCTGAAGATGTCTGCGAGCAAAAAACTTGTACTCTTCCATTTGAGAGAGTTTATATACTTTCTCCATCTACAGCTAAAAGAGTGATAGCAACAATAACTGAAATTCTAGTCCAGCTCAACTTGTAAGTCGTTAAGACAGTGAACTTATTATTTTTGTTCTTTAATACTCGGGTAAAAACTGACAATATTTATGTTTGCTTTTTAGGAGTTCCTCGCAAGTTATGGAGCATGAATCTTCTCATAAAACAATGAGAAAAGGAGCTAGTTCTCGTAGAGAAGCAGAAGAAAAATTAAAATTACCAATGGCCTTAGCGGTTGTCAAACTTTTGCAAAAACTCCCTCAGCCAATGCTTAAAAATAATATTTTAAGGTATGTTGTGTTTATATTGTTTACCCACCGCCCATTATTTATATTATCATTGTTTATGTTCTACATTTTGATTTTCTTTCAGTGTCCTTATTAAAGTTAGCAACTTCTTAAAGTCTCCCATGATCGGAGTACGATCATCAGCAAGGGAAATATTATCTAAAATTATGTTTACTATTGGAACTACATATCTTGGCACATTATTGAGTCACCTAACTGTTCTCTTAACTAGAGGAATCCATGTTCATGTTCTAATATCTACAGTTCATACTGTGTTGATTACGCTGAAGGACAGCTTCACTCCAGGTATAATGGATAAACATTTGCAAAATATTTTGAAAGTGTGCTTGAATGATTTGTTCGGAAAGGCTTCAGAAGAAAAGGAGGTCATCAAGCTTGGTCAGAAAGCTCCTGAAGCCAAACCCAGCGTTAAAAGTTATTCTACACTTCGTATAATATCTTCAAACATCGGAGAATCCAGTCTTACAAATTTAATCAAACCATTCAAAGATATAGCTGAATCGTCTCACTCCAAAAGAGTCATTTTAAAAGTTCAAAGTGCTTTACAACACATGTCAATAGGACTGGGAGAAAATAAAAATACGTCCATTGTGGCTTTACTTACATTTCTTCATGGTGTTTTATCTGGAAGTATTAGTAAATTAATTTATGGAACCCAAAAACGTAAACTTACAGAGGACCGCGATGAAAGGTATAAACTATTAAAGCCTGACTGTTTCCTGATTGCTCCTAATCCTAGAGGTAAAAAAGGAGTTCCGCAAAACAGAATTAGGACATCGGCTCAAGTAAATGTCCATGTACTGACAGAATTTGCTTTGAATTTGTTATTTGCCACATTGCAAAAAGATAATATCAGCAATGAAGAATACAAAACAATAATAGATCAAAGTGTACCTTATTTAATAGAAGCCATGAAAAGTTCTCAGGTTAAAGTTTCCACTTTAGCTCTGAAATGTGTAACATCTTTATGGTCTAAGAAGTTTGACCTTCCGAATATGAAAACGAATATTATGGAAATCAGCTCTATTGTTTTCAAAGTACTACACAAATATGCAACTTCTGGATTAAGTAAAAAGGATGACAATTTCCATCTTGTTGCCAATGCATTTAAGGTTAATATTTTACATCTTATATTAATTGCTCAGAAATAATATTCTCGTTAAAAGTTATTTTTAAATGTTTATATGCTTGTAGGCTGTAACCGCTTTGATAAGAGAAGTGAAATACCATACTATTACTGCGGATGAAATGAAAACACTTCTTCTTTATGCCGAGCACGATATTAATGATAACGAAAGACAGGCTACAGCATTTTCTCTTATCAAAACTATTATCCAAGCCAAATATAAAATTTCTGAAATTCACACTATTATGAAAAAAGTTGCAGATATCAGTATTTTAAGTGAAAATCCACGAACAAGGTAATTGTAATTTGGTACATATTTTTAAATGATTATGTAATTTGGTATTTTAGAAAAATACATGTAATGAAATTTTGATGATTTGAGTAAATGAAACCTTTTTTCATTTTAGGGAAGAAGCCAGAATAGTGATGTTAGTTTTCATAATGAATTATCCACTAAATAAAAAACTTATACAACACATTCAATTTTACTTAACTCAATTAAGTTATGAATTGGAACATGGAAGAATTTCAGCTATCAAAATGTTACATTCTCTTATAGAGAAATTTACCATTGTGAGTATTATACATGAATTAATTTACAAATTATTTTGAATCAGTATTTTTTATTCCTTTTTTTGTTTAATTTATAGGATATACTGTCCGAACATGCGGCGATGATTTTTGTTTCAATGGGTGGAAGATTAGTAAATGATTCTTCTACTGAATGTCGCATACTCATAGCAGATTGTTTGGAGCTTTTATTGCAGCGCATTACAGTGGTTAAAAAGAATGAACTTTTCAATATCAATATCACACTTTTAAAACATCCAAAGGTAAAAAATAATATATATCCCTCTATATTATGTTCTACAATAAATATCTTCCATAATATGTTGTCTAATGTAATAAATTTTCTTCAGCCGGCACATATTGAGATGGCTGCTCAGTTATGCTCGAGATTCGTGAATGTTGAAAAACAAGCTATCAAAAGTAGATTAGAAGTTCTCTTACCGAAATTAATAGTCCATCTCTACGAAGAAGATCCGAATGCTGGACGATGTGTAAGAATAAAGGCCCAAGAGCCTGTTGAATATGATGAGTCCAAGGATAATAGCATTATACAAGTTCTAAATTTGATTAATAAAATATGTGATACGTACCCAAATGTTCTCACAGAAAAGAAATATTTTCAATACACAGATGAAATTGCAGTGAACTGTCAAACTTTGTTAGCTCATTCACATTCTTGGGTGAGGCACAATGCTGCAGTTTTCTTAGCATCTTTTTTGACAACTATGAAACTTGAAGATTTCCCACAAATAGTAAAAGGAGTTAAGGAAACGGACCGAACAGTTTTCCATACAGTCGACTCACTTAAATCGTTGACATTAGATCTCTGTTCCCAGTTTATTCCCGGTGTTGTAACAGAAGATATGTCTGAAATTGTATGTATTTAATACCTATTTTCATATTAGATATATGTGTTTAATGTGATACAGCATAATATTTAACTCTCTAACATATTACAGGTTTGTAAAAACATGGCACTTTTATTTAAAATTGTCAGCTCTTTATCAGAAAGTCAGAATGTACATAATGATAATGATTATATCCACGAATACTGGGTAATAAGCAAGTTAAAATCTGCTATTAATTCCGAAGTTACAAAGGCACCCGGATCTACAGTTGTGGTAAGATTGCTTTTATACTGTTGTAAATTACAGGTAAATCAATACACATATGATAATATCTAATATTTTTGAATTGTTATATCCTTTACAGCGATTGAGCATTTTCAAAATGCTTCAACATCTATTAACTGACTTGGAAAAAGATACTGTTTTCTCCATAGCTAAAATGTTAATGCCTTGTGTTGTACGTGAGATGTCCAAAACCGATGCTTCTTTTGAAAACCTTAAAAACCAAGCGGACATTTTAGGATTGAAAATAAGCCAATGTCTTGGAGATGTCGTTTACAATGATCTCACTGCTAGAATTCAAGTAAAACTAAGTGCCAAACGAAAGGAACGGAAACAGGTGAGAAGACTTACAACATGATTATAAACATTAGCATCGTTTTAAGTTTTTCTTTGATATTGAATAAATATTCGGTTTAATTATTTTTTTTTACAGAAAATTGCTCAAGACAAGCTTAATAATCCTGAAAAAGCAGCCAAGAGAAAACTAACCATAAAAGAGAAGAAAAAAGACTACAAGCGCAAAAAAGTAGATATTTTAAAGGGAAGAACTCCCAACTCAAGAATCAAATCTAAGTCGGAGTCGATGGATTTCGACTAAACCAAAAAATGTTCGCAACACATCTTTCAAGTGTTTAATAAGTTCATTATTAATAAATTCAAAGTTAAAAAAATACACAATTAAAGGAAAACGCTTAATTAAGCCTGCACAGGTGACTTTATGTATGCAGATAAAATGAAAAATGAAAATGAAAGTTTTTAATACGTATGTAAGTGAAAAAATAATACTGAATTCATGTATGTATATCTCATTGTTAAACACTGTAAAAAGGTCCGGCTGTATAACTATATACATACAAAAGCCAGTGCAGTAAGTTAACCTTAATATTTCTTGCCACCTTAATTAATTTTTTTATTTAAAAAAAAAACCCATTTACTGAAGAAGAAACTGTGATATTATGTAATATTATATTGTACCCATGTATAGGTATTTCAATTCCGCTATTCAATTAAGTACATAATTTTGCAGTATTTAAAAAATTCTAAATTTTGCCATGGAGAATTAAAAAATTTAAGAATGTAAAATTCAGGGTTGGATAATCATTGTTGTATGATTTAAGTCCAATGGCGTTTGATAAAATAGACGCTTTACAAGCTTGTGACATTTCAATTGTTTGGTAATTATTGCCTTCCTTGCTTTTATTTTCTAACAGACTTCATATTTATATTCTCTGCAGTAGTCATTCTTTTTACTGAGTAAAATTATGATTAATAATAATAACAACACAAACAGTGTCATAGCTATGATAACCAGACACAGAAATATGAACTAATGATTGCATTTGATAGGAAAATCTGAGATGCAGCTAGTAAGGGGATACCACAGTGTCTACTTGTTATATGTCAGTGTTTCAGTCAATATCAATTGACCCTTCTAACAAATAATATACCAATCCTTACCTTTAAAAAAAGGCCAGCTTTGAGATACGAAAGTTAGGGACATACAAATCTTTAAATTTATAAGTAAAAGAAAACCACTAACTCTTATATATTATTTGTCTTGCTGCAATCTGCATATTTGCGAAGGTATTGTTCATTATTTGACTTTATTTCTAATAATTTGCGACTTGAATAAAAAACTACATGCACACTCGGTGTTTTATTTATTTTCAATAATATATGTATATATATTTTTTAATTAAGATTTCTGTGATTCTCATGAAATAATCATTGTAATTTATCGCTATTGATGGACTGCATCAGGTAAATAAAATCAGTACAGTAAGAATTGTAGCTATCCGTGAATGTTGTTGGATTAAATTGAGACATGCAGTTGTGTTCTAGGGTAAAAAAATAAAGTAAACTATATCAAACACTGCAGCAAGGCTTATTTTTGGTATCTCTAAATTCAGCTTTATCACTCCACTGCTTCGGGAATCGGGAATGACAAGAATTGCACTGGCTGCGTTTTCCACAGATCGTGGAATACAAACTCTATTGGCTTATTATGTACAAATCGCTGCACGACTTTGCTACGGAATATGTAAAAGAACTATGCATCCCAGATGAAATAGCTGACAGACATCTTACGCTTCGAGAGACGGCCTCCGTGGTGTAGTGGTCGAGACGCTTGAACGGAAAACAGAAGGTTCCGGGTTTAATTCCTGGTGCGAACACAAAAAAAAAAGTGTTTTTCTCAAGCCTGGGTGTATTGTGCTGTAATTCATCAATGCAATTAGGCCTCCTGGTCTGTTGTGGTGCCAAAAAATAAAATATCAGCTACATCTATAGGGATAGGAAAAGTCATACCTGTAATCAACCATCGCACTAAATTCGACGAATTGCGAACCCAGGACCTATGACATAGAATGATCTGTTTAAAGCTCCGTTGAGGTATAATATTACGAAAATGGCGTTATATAAATTATTCATAAAAATAATAATCCTCTGAATGGGTTTGGGAAAATATTGTATCATTGAAAAATCTATAAAACGACTGTGAGTTATATATTTGTGTCCATTTTGATATTATAATGTAGAAAAAAACAAAACTCGTTCTTCAGAACACATATTTCTAAATATTCACCAAACATTTTTTATGATTGCATAAAATGTCAAAAAATTAATCAGTTTTCAGAGCAGGTTTTAGAATTTAATTTTGAGTAAATACATAATATTTATGGAGGAAATAGTTATTTATTTATTTATTTATTTATTTACGGACAAAGTCCATTATAAACATTACAATTAAAAGAAATTTTTACAAAGGAATAAAAAAATATAAGGAACAGAAATAAGCAGCAAAGACAGATGATAGATTTTTTAGATTAAGTAAAAAGCATAGGCTAACTATACAGATTCTTTAGCTGATTTGTAAAGAAAGACATCCTTACACCATAATAATCAAGATCTTGATGATCGTTCACCCGCCTGATCATTCTGGGCAAAGGCGACTGTGCACCATAATTGGTCCTGTAGTGACCGAGGAAAAGCATTTCATTATTTCTTAGTCTACGGGTGGGAACGTTAAAAAGAATCTTTTGCAAAATTTCAGGGGCATCAATGAGACAGTTCATAATTTTATACATGCAGATTATATCTGCAATGCATCTGCGTTTTTCAAGACTTGATATGCTTAAAAACCTCTCCATATCAGAATATGAATAGTCTCCTCTTTCCAATCCCATCTTCCATGCAATTTTTCTTATAAAACGATGTTGAACTGATTCAAGGCGCTTGATATGAACAGCATAATGAGGGGACCAGATTACAGATGCATATTCAAGAATAGGGCGAACTAAAGAGCAATAAAGTGTTTTAAGTGTAAGCATACTTTGGAAATCAGACGTAGTTCTATTAATAAAGCCTAAAATTTTTAAGGATCTGTTTACTATATTATCAAAGTGTTCCAGAAAAGTTAGTTTATTATCTAGGATCACTCCAAGATCTCTTATAGAGGTGACAATCGAAAGAACTTGGCCATTAAGTTTATAATCAAAAATAAAAGGATGTTTACATTTATGGTATGAAATAATTTTGCATTTATCGATGTTAAGTTCCATGTTATTAGTTTTGCACCAAGTATGAAATGCATTTATGTCTTCTTGGAGTCTGACACAGTCATCAATATTTTTAATTAGCTTAAGTATCTTGTTATCGTCAGCAAAAAGCCAGAATTTTGTAAAAGAAAAAACATTAGCAGCATCATTAACAAACAGATTAAATAGAAGAGGGGCCAAGTGGGCACCCTGTGGTACACCAGAAGTTACTAGGAAGCTATTTGATATGAAGTTATTGATTTATTAGTTATTAGTCTCCTGTTAATTTATTTCGCAAATTTCGGGTTAAAGGGGTAGTGTTGTTTTTTGTTTTGATGATTTTTTTATATTTCAAGGACGATAAATGGAAAATTAGAAGTTAGAAAAGCAGCAAAATTAGGAAAAAATGACAAAAAAACGTATTATTTAATTAAATAAATATATGCTCACGTAAAATTATTTTTCCATCGAACGCATTTTGCCTATGATAGTGCCAACATTCCCTACTATAGTGCGTTCGAAGTGGAAAATAAAGAACGACGAACTTCCTCGAAAATTCAGTGTTAAGTACCTACTAAAAAAAGTTGTGTTTTAAATAGCAATACCGAAATTTTAGTAGATAATAAATGGCGGTGCTTTTATAATTTTGTGCATTTTGTAGGTTATGTTGTGAGTTGTTGATATGTCAGAGTAGATTCCAGATTTTCGTCAATATACATTAATAATTCATAATCTTGTGTAAGTTTCGTATTTTGAGATCGAAATTTAAGTTATAAAAATGGCAGAAGTTTATAAGTAAGTGTTTAAACAAATGAATATAAATCTGTACCTACATGATAATAATTACTTTCAATAGTTAAGTATGAAAATGTTTTATAAATTAATAGTATAAAGTTATCTGATGTTCAGTGATGCTTCTTTTAACTGTAGAGTTCTTCAGCCGGAGAAGTATATGAGAGAGTTTATATCCAGAGACTTCCGACCTGATGGTAGAAAATTTGATAGTTTTCGGTGGACTGTTGTTAATCCTGGACCCATAAAAACCGCGGACGGATCTTGTATTGCGAAACTAGGACATACCAAAGTCGTCTGTGGCGTGAAAGCTGTAATTATATTTATATGTTATTTATTTTTGATTTTCCTGACGATACTTTTCTCTCGTGATTGACAAACAAATATTTTTTTGTCTCAATAGACCCTCTTTGCATTACAAAAATCTAATATTTAGTCAATTATTGAGCCTACCTAAACTTTTCCTTATCATTTACTGTTGTAAATGGATATTTAAAAATAAAGCGTTGAGATATTGTCTCAATAGTACGGCAATTTTGCCATACTATTGAGACAACTTAAATTGTAACATAAATATGTCACATTAAGTTGTAACATATTTATGTTACAATTAAATGTGCTGAATGCATAATCATTATTTTCCATACCTAATGGTGCATAGGGCACCACCAATGTATTTATTTTAATTTAATTTTATGATACGCCCAAGGGGCATTTACAAAAATTGTACAGGTAAGTACAGACATAGTAAGTAACAATTTTAAAAATAAACAACGCTTTTTTGTATACATATAGAAACAATAAAAGCATACTGCAATGCAAAATAAAAAGTGAAACTTTGCAAAAAGTAAAATAGAAAAAAATATGGGTTTAAGAAAAGTGTTAGCATAAAAATTAGTTAGCAAAATGATGCATTGGTACACCAATCGTGGCGTATCTTGATCATTTTTGTTATATGAAGACAAGATGATCAGTCTTATGCTTCAGGTGCCAGTCTGAGGACTGAACTTTAATAATAAAAATTTAATATTAAAACAAATATTTCAACCAAGAACTGTAGGCGAGTGTGCGAACCACTACGCAACGGGGCTGACTTATCTCCACTCCATTTCCTTTTTCAGGAGTTTTACCCGAGAGTAGCCATCGAGTCGAAAACTCTCATTCTGGTTCTATTTAAAAAAAAAAAAAAGAAATATTTGCGTTCTTATGATTTACCCAAATATATAATTTTAAAGGCCATTATCAACGAGTTGTAAATAACTCACTATTAGAAAATGGAATCAAGTCGGGGTAGAGTGGGATTCGAACCATGAACCTTTGGTCCGTGAGTCCGAGACACTAGCCACCGGACCACAACCCGATTTCACAGACAGAACTCTATTCTTCAGCCACCTGGACACGGAATTATTATGGGTTTTTAATTTATGTTTTTAGAATACAGTTTCTATTTTAGTCTCATTCAGGGTAATCTGAAAAATAAGCATTAACTTATTAATTTTCTCCAGGAGCTCACAACACCCGCTCCCGAGCGTCCTAACGAAGGATTTGTCATAACAAATGTGGAGCTCCCTCCGCTCTGTTCGTCCCAGTTCCGTCCTGGGCCCCCGGGAGTGGTAGCCCAGGCCTGTAACCAGTTGGTGGCCGACATCTTTGTGGACTCGCAAGTCGTAAATCTCCAGGAACTCTGCATTGCCAAGGACAAGCTCGTCTGGGTCCTATACTGTGATATTGTATGTTTGGAATATGACGGATCTATCATCGACGCCTGTATCATGGCACTTATCACAGCACTCAGAACAGGTTTCGTATTAAATACCATAACCAGTCAATGATTGTGCCCTAGAGGTCAAAATAATAATCGAGAGTAGTTATAAATAAAACACTTACTATTTTTACGCTACGCATGTGTTTAGATTTTATTATTTTATTTTTAAATTGCACATAGGTAAATGTAGTATCAAGAAGGTTTCAAAATCTGTCTCACTTCAGTCTTGAAACTCGGTAGCTCATTTTACATTTTCAGTCCATTTTTTAGCAGCCGAGATTGTCCTATTTTTGTTTTCGTGTCTGTACATCGTAATGATGTGAAGCTTCATGTCGTGATTGTGCATTAGAGTGGGCCGATGATTTATGAAGTTTTTTATTTTTTTATGCATCAAACTGAAAGGGGTTTAAACAGGTGCATTTTGGATCACATTGAACGAAAAAAATTATTCAATACTACTTTTGGCCCTCAACCGAGGCTTGAAGTTTATAACTGTCTGAATATTTTGTTAATTATCTGTATTGATCAAATAATTTTTTGATAGTAAAAATATAACGTAATCACATGACAAATTCGAACATGTTTTAAAACTACCGAAATGCTAAAAGTTTACACTCCGCGGAACTGATTCCGTTAAGCGCCTGGCTAATATTACGCCCTTAGATGCTTATTTAATAAGGTTTTATGCACATTATAAAATTTGATAGGACTGATTTTCTTACTTAAATACGAAATAATGGCCAGTTTAGCTCAAAAAATTGACTTTTTCGAAAACTTCAGGCTCTGGTTGAGGGCCAAAAGTAGTATCAAATATTTTTTTGGATATTTTTTGCATTCTGAGTAATCCAAAAGGCAACTTTTTAGACCCCTTTCATTTCGAAATTCTGAAAAAAAAATATCGGCCCAAAGTGCCCACTTAATCCAGCCAATGACAAGTCACAAGCCCTGTAAATGCCTAGGCTTCCATATTCCTAAATGTTATTAAATATTTGTATATAACCACTTATCTATTTTTCTATGTCTACCGGTGTCGAGACGTACCCGTCTTTTTGTCAGGACACCAATTAAAACCCACATGCAAAACCAACTTTATACCTTCACCATTGTTGTTGCACATAAATATAAAACCAACACTACCAGCATTTTAATAAGCACATGCACTGATTTAGGTTATGAAAATACCTTATGTTTAAGTTTTCATTTAAACTTTTAAATATGATGCAAAATGATCTGACAAAATGTTTTGTTGCTTATAACAGAAGGGTGTTCATGTAAATTAATGAAAATAACATCAGAACAACCGATTTCATCCGTTTAAGATCTGAAGATAACCTCCTTTAAATGATGTATTTTTTGACCAAGCACTGATGTCACTAATCAGTCTTGCACTGAAGCTGTCGAATACCCTCTCTAACATTGCAGGAGACAGGCTGGCGACATCTTGTCATATGGCTTCATTCAGTTCGTCCAGTGTGTGGGGTTTGTTTGTGTAAACTCTCGCTTTACACAAACAAACCCCCACAAGAAAAAATCACAATCGCCAAGGTCTGGGGAGCGAGCTGGCCATGCAATGTCCCCAAGATGCGAGATAACTCAGCATCACATCATTAGCTGTATGTGCAATTGCCCCATCCTGCTGAAACCACATCCTCCTGCGTACAAAACAATTTCTCTGAAGTTCGGGAATCAAGAAGTTTTCCATAATTGTGTTACGAGTTGGGACTCTTCCTCTTGGACCACATTAAAACGCCTACGGAACTGGTTGTAATTTTCTCAAACTGAACGGTTTGGGTAGGCAGGAAAAAATTGCCTTAAGGCAATATGCCCGCCCTTATATGTATATATATTGTATATGTATGTAAAGTATTAAATAAATTAATAAACTGCCGCTGAACAGCAACGCAGGAATCACCACTTTTAAAAAATGCCTCGACAACAAATACACAGTGCTCAGCCGACCACTATTCCATGGCTACTATAAATATCCCCGCGTGGGCTCTGAAACGTGCCTATCTCCACCACCCCCCACCACCTACTCGCTCAACAATACGGCGGCGAAAACCGTCAGATCATTTTGCCGCTCCCTGTATTATTGTCGTCTAAGGGTTAGTTGCACCGCAAAAAGCCAAGTTAAACGAAGTTTAAAGCTAAATACTTGTTTCATTTTCATTAAAATTAATGATTTATTTTATCTTACTTTTTTGAAAAAAAATTTTCTTTTAAGAAAATTCAATAATTTTAAACAAATGTTAAACGATTTTTAATTGAACATTTTTTAGTGCAACTGGCCGTTCGATTGTGATAACTATAAAACATAATGTTGTGTTAGTGTCAATCCTAACATTTAAAGGCAATTTACAGTGAAACTGCCTTCTGTGGATTATAATCTGGCTACTGGAATGTGCGTCGTGAATGAAGACAAACATAAAGAAATTAATGTCCTAAAAGTTCCCGTAGCTACCACATTTACGTTGTTTGAAGGGTAAGTTCTATGTTCATATATATAAATATGAGGCCCCAGTATCAAATATGGCCAAACGCTAAAAATAGTATCAAAAGCGGCCAAATGCATATTCAATACAGTAAACCCCCTATAACGTTGAGATATGTAACATGTTATCCGGGGGGAACGTTACAGGGGGGACTTGACTCGCGCGGGATGATGTAATCTTCCCTTAAATAAGTATTATTTACATCGAGAGATGTTTGATAACGTTGTGGGTAATGGGAGAATATTTTTTTTCTTATCGAGTGTAGACAATGACGAATAACTAAATTGACACATTACTAGCGCGAAGAAAATGACATTTAAATTTGTCGGTAAGTCTTCCGTGCCTTCATTCTTCAACGGATTTGCATCATGATTAGACGTGACACTACACAGGAATATGCCATTGTGTGTGATGAAAAAAATGTTTTAATTGCACTGCGACTGAAAAATAAAACGGATATATTGTTTCATTCGTAAATGAAATCCAATTTATGGAATAAGTAGATAATTGGTTATATCTTAAAGTACATTTTCAAAATTTCAACAGCTGCCAGCTAGTGTCGTTTCTATGGGAATGAGCTACGCAGAAATAAATATGAACTAAGGAAATATGTATTTCTCTTTCTTACACGAATGATTGCATGTGTATTGTGGTATGTTATCCTGTTTTTTTAAAAACTGCTTAGGGCACGCAATATTTGCTATATTTTAGATGTTGCTAGTGTAGAAGGAACTGGTTTATTTATTATACATTAGTGGGGTATAGAGGAATAATTATTATAAAATAGCAAAAATTATTTGACAGCAGTTAGTTTTTTTATTTTAAACATCCATAAAATATTATTTATTAATATCATTGCACATACATTTATTAGGGACAGAGACACAGTTTATAGCGACACAATCAGGAACGACCCATGCCTGTGAACTTGCCCCAACTTGCTAGAAAATCCGTGTTGAGTCAGGGCACTTGTAATGCATTCATAACCATACATATACGAGAATATTCGCATATACATATTCATATTATATTTTATACATACATAATAATTTTATACAAATCATTAATACTTTATACATTATACCACTTATTACATTTTTCTTCATTTTACATTTATAAATACATATTGGTCGTTCACCAGTTATTCCACATTCTATCGCAGTAATCCATTCTCGTTTGAGCAAACCAATTACTCAAACCAGATTTGAATTTTAAAAATGACTCCTTTGTCACCTGATCCGGTAAATTAAAAACCCTTGGACCTACCACAGAGAAATGCCTCTTAGCTAAAGTTGTTTTAGTTTTTGGTACGTATAATATGTAATAATTATAAATGATTTTTTTTCAGAAATATAATGCTCACTGATCCAACATGCGAGGAAGAAAGATTATGCGGTGGTCCTCTTGGGGGTACAACGATAGTCCGGGGGATGAACAACTGCGAAGAGGAGGGGAAGAAAGGAAGTGCAGACTTCATACGCGGAGTACATCGCTCTGGCGGAGCTCCCTTGTCTCCTACAGCGATGCAAAAAGCCGTCTCGATAGCAACCAAAAGAGCAAAACAAATTCAAGAACTTATAATCACTGCGTTGAAACAAATGGAAGAAGATTTGCAGTAATTATATACTTTTTGAATTAAAAATTTGGATAAGAATAAAACTATTTTATTACATAATATTTTTTTTTTGTTTTTACAAAATCTAAATATATTTAGAATTCTGTATTTCTGGGTTACATATTGCTACAAATAGGCGATTTGTGTTTGTAAATTTGTATGTTCTCATCCGCCTCGAGTGCAAATGGTCAGTGCGTTTGCCTGCCATGCAAGAGGTCTCGGGTTCGATTCCCGACATGGTTGACATGAAATATGTGTTTATTTAAAAGGGTGTTTTTACACCAGAATATTTCATAGTCCCTGGGCTGGCACCTTAAGGTTAACACATTTTTTGCGGGAAAAGTAGTTCTACCCGCACGCCCGACTGGTGCTTATCGGTGGGAAGGATAGAAATACCCGCTACGCTGGCTCCACTTTAAAGGCGGGAAAGGTAGATCTGCTTAATTATTTCGTCCGAGTATTTTATGTCAATGCTTCAAGATGCTCCAAATTACTATACAATTAAAAAGTAAGATAAACTGTTGTTTCATTTACGTACACACATACTCTTGCATAGATCTTATGAAAAACATGAGAGCTTGTGCGTAGGATGATTTGTTTGGTCAATGAGTTAGTAAATTACATCCCTCTTTTTTTCACACATTTTTATTATTTGATGGATGAGTAGAATGGCAACATTTTCGGGTTGTAATTTGTACAATATGGATTGTTGCTTGTTCGTCGTTCTGCCTATATATTTTATTGTCGTGTTATAAATATATTTGAATTTTACTTTTATCTCTTATTAGATTATTATAAGCAGTATATGGTGAGTGTGTATTCAAAATTTCCTTAAAAAATAACAGACATTTCAGGATTTTTATTAAAGTAATGATTATTAAATTTTTTGCTGATATTTGCCCGCTGCGTTTACCTGTTACATTGTAGCGAAGTTCGCATAAAATGTGTTCAGACCGATCATCTTACCTTCATATAACAAAATGATCGAGATATGCTGCGGTTGGTGTACCAATGCTGTGCTCTATGCACTAGTAGGCGTGGAAAAGAAAAATAACAATTTTAAAAAGTACATTGAATAGAAGTTACCGAAATCTATGCTAATTTAATGTCACACAAATAAAATCATAAATTGTTCTGGAATTCTGTATTTAAAAAATTCAATAAACAGTATTTATTAATACTTACCAATAGTTTTCAGAGTAAAAATGTATTTTTTATTAAATTTCATGTCAAATCACCCTTATTTTAGTTTATTCGGAAAAAAATATATACATGTACAATATCACAATTATATAGATTTAACCCTACACTGCCCAATGTAGATGATACATACTAATAATCGGACTATAAAAGTGATTTCAAAAATTTTATATCACTCAGCGACTAGTGTATTATTTTGTATACATACTAGCCTTTATAATTTATTTAAAAAATCGCCACCAAGGTACAATTGAACGTAGTTATGCAGAAAGCAGCCAGTCCACAATTTCGGAAAAATGAGATATTGATGTTATCGGGTGCAGTAAGGTCGGTTCTATGTTCTGCTAAAAACAGCCAGACCGCTTTCATATAAAAAACTGTATTAATCACCTCCAGAAAAAGGTGTCGATCACAAAAACGGCATTTCTCAATTTGCAGAAAACACCCACAAAACTAGAAAAATCTTATGGTACTTTAAAAATCTTTTAAACTGGTCAAATACACAATAAGATTCTTGTTTGTAATATATAAAAAAAAACTTATGTATTCATTGTTTATTGTTTGTTAAAGTCAAAAATATTCAAACTATTGTGTAGATTTTATAATTCACTCTTTTCACAAAATGGCTATTATCTCAGTTTCACTTTTCTATGGCTGGCTGCTTTCTGTATAACTACGTTCAATTGGTCGATAAAGTTGGAAACAAAAAACCGTTTAGCTAAAGTTCAAATGGTGATTTGTTTGTATTTTTTAAAAAGATTTGAAATTATAATTGTTTCCGTAACTCTCATTTTTAGATAAAAAGACGTTCATAAAAAACGTTATTTCTTGTTTTCCTTATATTCTTAAACTTTTTAGCCTTTTACGCCCGATGTAGCTTGTGTCTACATACATACCCAAAACATGAAAAAAAAAACAGATTTTTTTTCATTATTTTTCCCAGCACCTTCACCAAAAAGCATACGCATATATATTTTAGGTAGAATTAGAAAAATTGGGCAGTGAAGGGTTATATGCATATATTAACCATATATTTGTATTAAGGTGATTCTAAACGAAAATATGAAACCAATTATTTTATCAGCGCTTATATGCATATATTAACCATATATATAAGGGTCATCTATATTTCATTTTTTATTGAAAAATGTCATTTTTACGTTTATAAAAAAAAAAAATCAATGGAAATTTTACGAAACTTGGTTTGCGGAAACTTGACACTATATTGATTGTAACAAATACCATACCAATATAATTTGGGTTCTTTTCACAAAATAGTGTACAAAACAAAAAATAAGTAAAAAATAAAATAATTTGTTTTTGGTTTTGTACTCCATTTTGTGAAAAGGACCTAAATTATATTGTTATGGTATTTGTTACAATCAATATAGTGTCAAGTTTTTTTTTCAATAAAAAATGATAAAGGCGCCATCTATGAATACTTGGTTTCATATTTTCGTTTAGATTCACCTTAACGTTTCCTTATGTAAAATAAAAGGGTTATTTGTGTTAATGTCAATGACGGTATAAATGCAAGTTTATTTTGTGAAACTCACTCATGACATAATTTATTTTGTAGGATTTAAAGGAAAATAAAACTCCTGTCCTGTGTACAAATAAATGAGTAATTTTTTAAATTAATCTGTATTTTGTAAATATGACATTTAAATAGTTTAACAATATTGATAGTATGTATTTACATTTGGAAAACACAATAATCGGGTAGACAGTCACAGTGGCTGCCACAACAAAGGTATAAAATTGATTTCATTCAGACTTGTCAACTTAATAATAACTTCATACACATTATTTATTGCAATTCAATATTCGCAAATCATTACTTTACAAATAATCAGGTCAAACAAATTCACATTATTTACAAACAAACATCAGGAGACATATAAACTCACCACTGAATGCGATAGGTAGTGTGTGTTTATGGCATTCACAAAAATATTTATATTACATTTAATACATCGATATTCAATTTATAATATCCACAATATCAGGTATAAATATAAAGTTATTCTTAAAAATAGTACATCTTGTCGTTGTGCACCTCCAAAACACTGAAACAATCCAATCCCAAGATTATTATTAGCGAGAGTTTATTTTATAAAAAATAAAAATAAAATGTATAGGTACACATTTTTACTGTGTAATTTTTTATTGAAATCGAAATCTGTAAATCTTGTAAATGGCCATAATAAATAAACACGGCGAAAATATAAAAACAGTACTAGTGTATTGTGCTATTTTTATTCTTATTCTTAGAGGTAGGGGTCAATGCTATTCAAGCTCCTGACGTCACTGCGACTTGTGAAGATCTATTGTGGCGGGTCCCCGTGAATAGTTCTCGCCCTCTAAGCCCAGGTCTATAAAGAGCCCGGCTACTGTCTGGAAGGCGAGAGTTTACATTTTGCAAAATCTCCCTCTCCAAGCCCAGATCCGTTAAGTATCGGGCTATTAGGTAGGGGGGCGAGCTCTTTAATATCCTCAGGTTTAACCCGTGGTCCCCCGAGGATGAGGCTCCTTTTATGATGTAAAGCATCACATTCACAAAGAATGTGTATAGGTGTTTCCTCATCTGCACCGCAGAACCTACATCTAGAAGTTTCGAAAAGGTTCATTCTACCAAGGTGTTTGCCTTATCTGCAGTGCCCTGGGCGGGCTCTAGTGATAACCCTCACTTGATTTCGACTGAGCTTTTTAGGTCGAAGGCAAACATTTGCGAGTACCCTTTTATCAGTTCCTTCGCATGATGCTGACCAGGTACTTTGTGCCAGTATTGTGCTAAGAATACATAAATTCTTTTCACAAAGGCGTTCTAATATGGTGTCACTCTACATGAAAAATTCTTGCATAATGAAGAAGTTTAATTCAGTGCCATGGGAAATTAGATACAAAAAATGTTTTCTTACATGCGACGAAAATTAGAACATTTAATTCTACGGCGAAGTTCCTCAAAAATGTATAAAATATAAATATTTAACGTGATTTAAAATATAATGATTACCTTAACTATTTGCCCGGTTCGTTAGGGTTGGTTCTCCGCCTCTGTTGGTGTGCGGCTGCAGCTAGAGGACTCATGTACTGTACTGAGCCCGCTAAAAAAATATGTCATTAATAAAAATACGATTAAAAAAAAAATGTCATTGTCGGAGGAAATTTAAAATGCTGTAAGGGACAAAGTGTAAATTGTCCAAGAGAGGGAAGAAAAAACCATAAATAAATAGTATTTATTGTTAATATATTCATAATATATGTATTCGGAAAAGCATTGTGCAATAAAAGTTAATATTTACATACATATTAACAAAAACAAGAAATACTCTTTTTTTTTTTCCCTCTTTTAAATAGTCAACATTTTGTCCCTTACAGCATTTTAAATTTCTGCCATTGATGTTTTCCATTTATTTTTTTAATCAGTTTGTTTCACGATACAAATATAAGTTTTTTTGCTACAGTTTAGCAAGTATAAGAAGATACTTTTGACAGATTACAACAGTCTTGTGGCGGTCTTTTTTCTTTCGATCTTCTATATCGATTTTTCAATTTTTAATAATTTTCCATCATAACGGGTTTTTACATTCACGACTAAATAGCTCAATACTAACTAAAAATAAAATCTTTAAACTAAAAAAAATAATCATAATAATAAGTCAATATTTACAGAACTTCAGGAGCGTTTAAACATCAAAGGTCTCTTCCTAAATTGCTTGTAGAATAGACTAATGACCATATCAAAAATCATATTATTAACTAGATATCACGATATAGATACATGCATACTTTATTATGTATAACAATTTCACAATACACACTATCATTTTAATAAACAAATAGAGGCATCTACAGACATATGTTCTTGACATTTGAGGATTGTCAAATGTCGCGAGTTGCTGCCATATAGGATCGTTAAATTAATATAGCTGACTAATATAGACAATTAAATTTAATGTAATAAGTTGCTTCCAGATAAGATTGTTTTTTTTTACAATGGGCACTTTTCACTGACACCTAGTCACTAAATACAATTATTATGTTTTATGCTCGGTTTTTATCTATTTAAAACCAAGGGCACTAGATGCATATACATAAGCTTAAAGCTTCTAGTGTACTCCATAGTAATATTAATAATAATAAGAATTCGTAATCCATTGTTATCGTTCTTGAAGTCATATCTCAGTGAAAGGAAACAGTTTGTAAGGGTAAATAATTCCATCTCAAACAGCATTAATGTATCTTCGGGTGTACCACAGGGTGCTCACCTTGCTCCTTTGCTATTCAATCTATTCATCAATGAAATAAAAAATGCTTTTCTTCATCGATTTGGCTGTTTCACTGACGGCTGATGACACTAATATTCTCAAACAGATCGACAGCCTTCCGATTGTTCATTATTACAATATGATTTACTGTCTTTTGGCACATGGTGCTCATCCAATAATCTACATCTCAACTTAAGTAAGTGTAAGGTTATGAGATTTTTTCGTCTGGAAAATCCAATCATACACGACTACTCACTGAACAATGAAATATTATCATCTGTGTCTAGTATACAAGATATTGTATTATACTTGACACTAAACTTTCTTTTACATTTCATATTGAACATGTTATCAATAAATCCCTAAAACTCCTAGGATTTATTAGCAGAAGCACAACTGACTTAAAAAATATCAATACCCTCAAAACTCTCTTCTGTTCCCTAGTTCGCCCGCACCTAGAGTATTCCTCTGTTATCTGGTCTCCATATTATGATGTTCACATCAAGAATGTTGAATCAGTTCAACATCGATTTTTGAAAAAGATAGGCTGGAGGTTGGGCTTATCCAGAGACCAATATACGCATAATGAGTTAGAAACTACCTTAAATATATCTTCTCTTCGAGACCGTTGAAATAAATCCGACCTTCTAGTCCTATTTAAAATTCTCAACTCTTTGATGCGCCTGAACTACTGAGCTCAATAAAATTAAATATCCCAACTAGAAACCTCAGACAAAACTTACTCTTTCATACCGATAACCATAGAACTAACTATGGTTTTCATTCCCCTATGCCTAGAATTCTTAGGTCTGCCAACAAACATACCAGTCTTGATTTCTTTGATAACAAGTTGTCTTCTTTCAAGCGATCACTGAATCAAATTCAATTATAAACACCTCTCTCCCGCTTCCACTCCCACAAAGTCTACTATATACCATTGAGTCTTTCTACTTTTTTGTAATAATTTTCTATGTATAAATATGTCCTTAAAAATGTCCATTGGGCGTATATATATATAAATAAATAATAAAGAAATGTAGATCACAATATGAAGGAGTCAGGTCAGGCAAGCTCACCAGTAACAGTGGCGGTGTTGGGTAGTTTAGTGGGAAGCTGTCGGGGAGCAACTCTGGGTCGCTGGAGCTGTAGCTGCAGGGGAGTGCCACTCTTCACCTCCCGCGCCATTAATTGTGCTGTAAAAATTTGTAAATATTATATTTGTTTCGTTTCTTCTGTAAGAATTATTTTTTTGTTTACAGAACTAGCGTGGAATCAAAGTCTACACCTAGTCATTTGTTCATACTTAACCTTTCCCTCACTAAGCATCCAAAAATTACACATGATCCGAACGGGGGGACCAAACGACCTTGTATATGGCATCAGGAGAATAAAACGTTGGAAGTGTTTAAGACCGTGCAATAATTTATTCATGTTTTCGCGTACACATATTTTACTAATTTGTGTATTTTATTCATTTTTGTTAGTTTGCCGAATGCTTATGTACATAAAGTGAAATTGACCCTTGTTTTTACGTCTTTTTTTGTTTTAATATTAAAAAAAATATATTTAAAAACAAAAACAGGAAAATGCTTCTTTCTATTAATTTCACGATTACAAAAAATATACAGCAAATAGCTTTAATAATACTTGAGTTATTGAATTAAAATCGGTCTACGGGTAATTCGAATCCCCCCCTTTGGTCCGGCTAGGTTAATATTATGTGACTGCTCAATCACATAATGGTTCGACAAAAGAAAACAAAAACTTTTTTTTTTTTATATTTCTTTGCCTCAGTCGATGTTAAAATCGCCAGATATCAACTAAAATAAACATTAGTGAAAAAAGATAGAAGTTTTTTTAACATTTGTTCAAAGTGTCACTGTTATTTGCTATTTCACTGGATGTAATGGTGATATTCCCAAGTTTGCGCATAATGAAAAATGAAATTCTGTGTGAAATAGAACCAGAACCTTGGATGAGTGTTTTGGACTCAATGTCTACTGTGACGTGTACGTAAACAAAGCTACTCTCCCTACAGGAACCACTGCACTAGTTCAAATCTATGACACAGCGTACCGCGTCTTTTTCTTTTCCGTCTGGGTTTTGCAGTGAAGCGTGACAAGTTCAATGAGAAATCTTAAAATGTAATTTGTGATAAACAGTATTTGAAAGGACATCCCAAAATGGAGTAAGTCTCATGTCCGGTACCAGATAAGACGAATTACCATGGAGAATTTCTATATCCATTTGACAGATGTTTTTTTTTTCCCCTTCCCTCGTGTCTATGAAGTCTAATACCTTTACTGCGTTTGCCTAGCAAGCTTGAGGTCCCGGGTTTGATTCCCGGATTAATATTGTATGGTCCCTGGACTGAATTTGAAGTGTCAGTAATATGTACATATTGACACTGGAGAGGAAAGGTTACCAAGCGATACTAGCTTTTTTTAATTAATAAAAAATCTCATACATACGTAGTATTTTGGCATGACTCCTACATAATTTAAATAAAAAATTTAAAAATGACATTCTTAATTTATTAATTTAAAAAAAAAAACTTAAATTGGCTCTTCTGTAAAGTTGCTACATGTCCCTTGGTAACTTTTTCATTTCCAGCGTCAATATTTATTATAGATCTTCACTGACAGCTAATGGAAAGTGGCTCGGTCAGTTTAATGAAAATATTGTGTGTGCGTTTTTTTTCTAGAACAAATCACAAATAAGGATAAGTATATGCATTCACTTACTGATAGGCAATGATAGGAGGCTCTGTGTAGGAGAGGGGGCTTGAGAGGAAACAGGAACAGACACCAATAGACCAGCGGGAGCGCCCCCTGCAGAGGACAGCGATAACGAGATCGGCTGAGGCAGGCCCGGGATCTGCACCTAATTTATAAACAATAATAACATTATGTCTAAGGTCACACATGATGTATTCTCATGTAATATTGATTTGAACAAGCATTACATATCTTGAAACTTTACTACTGCTATTTCTGTACGGTTTTTTCTAAAATAATATATGGGATTCTGATTATGCTAAATGTGATCAATCCAATTGGACTATGTATCTAGTGTAATAGACTTATCAGCAGGTTTTTATTTTTTCACAGATGTGAGTTTAGTCATACCAGGTATTTAAATCAGGGTTCGAATCACTGACATTTATTGCTGATATGAATAATATTTATAATTTAGTAGGTGTTTTTATTTTAATGAAATATTTCCGTATTTCTCTGTGTTTAACTTTACTGAGATTCCCCGGGCACCATAAAATTGCACGCTGTGGACCAGAAAGGGGATTCACCTGGAACAGGGGAATAATATGCGTCAACAGCAGCTCTAGAGAGATACTTTTGATCCATTGGTTTGGTTCAATCCAAACATAGAAATAGGCTGTGTAGTGAAAAAGCCGCAAAACTGGTAATTCTCTTTATATATATATTTTAACTAACATCCTTATGCCAGACATACTGATTTGAATCGGGTTTAGGAAGCATTGGTCACAGATTCCATTGAAGATTTCTTATCTTCTGATGATATTCCAACAGTTCCAATAGATAAGGTAACTTTGCATTCCAGATGAACTAGCTGACAGCTTACGCTTAGATCAGCTACATCTACGTCGAAAGGAAAAGTTATTATACCTGTACGCAAACAGCGCACTAGATTCGGTGAACGCACATTTGCGGTCGCAGGCCCTATGGCATAGAATGCTCTCCCAGCAGAAGTGGTGTTTCGGAAAAATCTTAAAACCCACTTGTTCTCTAAATCATTAAATCATAATAAATCCGTAGCATGTGATAACAAAGTAAATTATTTAACCTAAATTACAAATTCAAAGGGTTAAACTTAAATTTATTTATTCACACCCTGTAAAGCGCCCTTGAGGTATTAAATTACACATTTTGGCCATATTTGTTTGGTACCGACAGACCTTCATTTGCACGCGTCTTGTGTTGTGTAAAATCCGCCCACTAACCTGCACATTCTGCATCCCTCCTGGTGAGGGTGCCGGGGGGGCCATGAGTCTCTCCAGCAGGGCTGAGGAGGCTCCCCCTCCCCCTTGCGCCGCCCCCGCCACCTTCTTCCCCGCCCCCGCGCCCGCCGCCTCCCCCGGGGCGGAGTTGGTCATGGCGGCGGGGGCACTGTTTAAGAGGTTCAGTATTGTTGCGTTGTTGCTGGGCGGGTTCGCGTTGTTTGATGTAGACTTCGCCGCTGCATTTGCCGCTAAAAGCGTGTATTTAAAAGATGTTATGATAAATTAGCACTTTAATATCATCGTTGCGCCGGCAATATCTGTTTATTAACATTTGAAAAAATGTTTGAGATAATTTAAACAATTTACCTTTTGATGATGGATTTTTTTATTTCAAAAGGAAAAATATGTAATTTTATTTGTAAAAAATATTCAAGTATATTTTGTAGAAACAAAATTGTGTAATCTTAATAAGAAATTAAAAATACGTTAAAAAAAAAACACCTAACAAATATTGAATTGTGTAATCTTAATGAGAAATTAAAAATACTTTTAAAAAAAGGAAAACCACTTAACAAATATTGCCGGCGCAATGACCATGTGTTTTGTTTTTTTTATTGTAAGCTTGTTATATTACATTCGTTTGAATTTGATATTATAAGGGAAGTTTATACATCCTCCCCTGGGTCCTGATTACAATAGGAAGATAACATTTATCTTCAATTCTATTTACAAAATAAAATTAAGTTTTCTGTATGAAAAGCCGAATATGCATACAATTTTTTCTTCTAAACATGTTCAATTATACTTTACCGACGAAGATACTATAAATTTTCATGCAAATATACTCATTTTCGTACACATATCGGGTTTCCTTTATAGACAGTCGAAGGTAGCTCTGTTACCTTCCCATTGTAATTGGGGCCCTGGAGGGTATGAATATGAAAGAAAAAAAAAAATAAATAAATTTGTTTAAACATGGGCAGAATGGTGAATGTTACACAGTGTGTAAAGTAGCCACTTAAACCAGCCAATGACAGGTCATAAGCCCTGTAAATTGCCTAGACTCCCATATTCCCTTCTCAAAAATGATTTCCCTCTCTGTTGAAACCAATTTAAATATGAACCACTCCCTAGGGAGAAAATCCAGCCAGTCTGCAAGCATTTGAACGTACTCAAAACATTATTTAAAAAAATCATTTTTAGCGCATGCTCAGATGAGGTGGTGCTTCCATCCCTATAACTTTGCATATAATTATTGTATTTATTCATAAATACTATGTATACTAGGTGATGGTAAGGGTGAAAGTGTATTTTAGTATTTGCATGTTGGTGTAGTGGATGTCCTGACGAAGAGGCAGGTACGGCTATGAAAATGGCAGTATATAAGTTATCAATAATAATAATAAAATTGTACACTATATAGATCAATAGACTTACCAGCAGCTTGCTGAAACTGATGAGCAGAGTTCATTAGACTTGTGACCAGGGCACTGATAGCAGGGTTCGTAGTCCTCTGCATTGTGGGGGTCACTTTTTGTTTTTGTGTCACTTGTATTGGAACATTGTTCACTTGTTGATTAGCTAAACTAATAGTTTGTTGTCCCTGTAAGTTCACTGATTGTCCTTGGAGCGTGATGCCCTGTTGCTGGAGATTCACATTAACGCCCTGCTGAGACTGCAACGCCTGCCCTTGTAACGTGATCCCACCTTGCTGTCCCTGTAGAGTGATGCCACCCTGTTGTCCCTGGAGTGTGATGGAGCCTGGCTGCCCTTGTAGAGTGATGCTTTGCTGTCCTTGTATCGCGATGCCCGGTTGACCTTGTAAAGTGATGCCTCCTTGCTGTCCTTGTAACGTAATGCTGCCCTGTTGCCCCTGTAACGTAATGCCCTGTTGCCCCTGTAACGTTATGCCTTGTTGTCCTTGTAACGTAATGCCTTGTTGCCCTTGCAGCGTAATGCCTTGCTGTCCCTGTAACGCTATTCCTTGCTGTCCCTGCAACGTAATGCCTTGTTGTCCCTGTAGTGTGATCCCTTGCTGTCCTTGTAGCGTTATGCCCTGTTGTCCTTGTAGGGTGATACCTCCCTGCTGCCCTTGGAGCGTGATGCTCCCTTGCTGACCTTGGAGGGTAATACCGCCTTGTTGTCCTTGTAATGTAATGCCGCTCTGCTGGCCTTGTAATGTGATGCCGGGTTGAGTTTGAATGGTAACATGTTGAGGAGTTCCCTGGCCTTGTATCTGCGCTTGACTCGTGACTACTTTCTGTTGTAATAACTGCCCAGAAATGGGATGTTGTATATGTATGATCGCTTGCTGCAGCTTGTGAGGATTGATTGGCTGAGGAGGATTAGTCAGTTGTTGCGCCAAGAGTTGATTGGCCGTTTGCTGAGCGTTCTGTATTTGCTGCAGTTGCGCTGCCGTTGGTTGCGTGATTTGAATATTTTGTATTTGCTGATCGCTATTTGGCTGTTTGAGAAGAGGTTGATGCAGCTGTATGTGCTGTATAGTGGGAGCGGGTTGTTGGGACTTCGCAGGATCTAGTTGTGAGGGACTGGCAGCAGGTTGGTTGACAGATTGCAGTTGTTGTACACTAGCAGTGCCGGCTTGTAGTTGCCCCTGAAACATCACTTTGATTAAAACCTCAATTTTTTATTATGTACATGTATCAAACATCTTGTATATTTGTTAGTAAATAAAAAAATGTTTTAAAGACTTAAAAACTAACCTAAATTTAAGATTTATTTTGTATTACCTTTTGAGACAATTCTTTCTATGAGCTAATATGTATATTGAAATCCTACTACTAAAATTTATTTGTATATTAGTTTTTTTATGTACATACCAGATCCAGGAATTTTTTTTGCGAAATATATTAAACTAGTTCTTTACCTCACAGGCAGACGGATGCAAATCCAAACGTCAAATGTTCAACAATAGAATCTACTTTTTCTAAGTGATTTCTAATAATTAAGAACATAAATTTGTATGTTCATTATCTTAATACACCGGTTCTTTCATTAAAAAGACTTACATTTCTTTAAAATCAATGGACATGATTATAAACTAGATACGAAAATCGAAATGTCATTTCATCAAATTCTGGATTTGCATCCGTCTGCCTCTGAGGTACAGAGTTTATGTTGGCATAATTTTATGTTTATTTTGGATAATGATAAATATACAATAAGTTTTTCAGGGTTATTATGTCGTGTGTCGTTCATAGTATTTACTGACGTTTCGGATCACATTACAGCGTCCATCATCAGTGTTGATGTACGTTGATGATGCACGCTGTAATGCTATCCGAAACGTCGGTAAAAACGTGGAGAAATAGTACAAACGACACACGGCATAATAACCCAGAAAAACATATTGTGCATCTGAACAGCCATGAAAATCTAAGTCATGATAAATACAGCTCAAGTGACATTGATACTAATAGATAAAAAAACACATCTTAAAATAAAAGCACAACAGCATATCTAGATGATTAAATAAAAAATATATGGTTGAAGCAATGGGGCTACGGGTGAAGACCTCAACGGCTGTGATGGCGGAGATGAAGAGCATCAGTACAATGGAACAGGAAGACAGCGGGGTCAGTCAGAACGTCGTGTTGAGGATGACTGTTACTGTCTCGGCGTCGGATGGCAACCGGCCGTAAAACAGAAACCAAACAACAAATCTCCTAGTCCGACGTGTAGACTGAGGACTAGGAGGGCTGGCTCCGAGCAAATGGGACATGCAGCCAGTAGGAGGAAGAAGATTTTATCGGACACTGAATACTAATAATTAAACTCTGTAATCTGCCAATTGAGCCAAGAAGTCTTTTCTGCATTGCGATTTTGAATGCTTTCTTTACCTCCTAGAGAGCATTCAGAATCGCAGTCCTGGGGCTGGATGTGAAGGAAGCTGTGCTCAACTTTAATAAATGGCCTCGCAGATTACCATAATATCTGAGTAATCCATAAAAAACACTTAAATGGTATAAAAAATAACAAAAAAATATGTGAGCTACATCACATCAACCCTGATAATTGTGCCATGTGATCCGAAACGTTGCAAAGTGTGGGAACAACAAATGGCATAATAACCCAAACAAACTAAATTTGCATGGAAGATAAAGTTTGCTCTAAAATGGAGACCACGAAAAAAACATGTCACATATCAGTTTTTCAGGCCATTTCTTTGTTAACCAACCGAGTAGGACAAAATATTCCGTCAAGACATTGTATGGTCTTATTATGCGTAATTGACTTAATTATTAGTTACACATAATGCGATTATAACAGTGGTCGTGGTGAAAAAACTCTGTACATTCACACTTTTCCAACAAACTTCCTCCGTTAAAGGGTTAAGTGGGAATTTAAAATTAAATATGGAATTATTAAAATGAGTAAAAAATAATAATAAAAAAAATTACCGTAATTCTCCTTACCAACAGCGGGAGGTTGGACGCCATGGGCCTTCGGGGCCCGGCGGGGAGAGGGAGCACCACCTCAGGGGAGGGGGGCGCTCCCCCTGAGGGGGAAACTGCCGGAACACCGGCAGCACTAGAGAAAAAACAAAATATATTTCTTTTTATTTCAATAGAAAAAAGAAGGCTTATTTTTTACTATTGTACTTCTTTTTTAAGATTGATGGATATAATATATTCTAATGTATTACATTTTTTTTATATTGCTTCTGGTATTAATCCTCAGAATTTCCCCTTAGCTTTGCTAAACTCTGTATAAAACAAAATACGCAGCAGCGTTGGGAGGATCATTACCGCGCTTCTTCTACAGGTAAAATCACTAAACCCAACGCTGGCTGATGCAGAAAACTTCCGTCGTCATCACCAAAGTACTTTCGAAACGACCCAAATTTTTACCGGACACGGAGCTATGAGAAGTTATCTATATAAGTTTAAATTAAGGAATGATGACTATTGTCCATGCAATGATATTTCTTCACAAAGTATCGAACATCTGTTATTTCAGTGCCCATTTTTCAGTTTACCACGCCATAATCTTGAAGCAGAATGCAGGAAAGATGGAATATCCTTAACAGATATCCACACTGTAGTTAAAAGTAGTTATCACGCGCCATTGTTCTTGAACTTTGCAACAATGGTGACTGGACTCATAAAGGTAATAAATCAAAATCAGTGATCAAACATCCCATTTCCAAGACAAACAAAAACGATTTTTCCGAGTACCTTAGCCTTAGCCTACATGACACGTAAGGCTACTAAATACAGGGGTCCAAATATATATAAAAAAATTAAAATCCTCAAAAGCGTTAATTATCTAAGTAATTCAATATTAGATCAGTGTGATGTCCGTTGCAAACCAGTGTAATTCTGTAGTAAAAAAAAACTACAATACAGTACAGTGAAGTGTGTTTTACAAAGTGCATTGACAATAGAAGCCCGGAGGCTGGCGCGCGTTTTGGTAAAAGATCGCTAAGCTGCCCACACGTCGGGGAGTTGTTCGGTATCTGTTAGTCAGGGTCAATGCGCAGACGTCAAAAGCGCACAAAATATCATGTATCAATATCCTCTCCAGTAGTTAGCAGCGTACTAAATGCTGGGCCAACCCGTGGTCGCGATCACCGGTGTTCGGACAGCACTGTGTAGAAAAATAAAAAATAGACTAAAAGCCCCCTCTACACTTTGACCATACGTATTAACCAACGTATTGGCCAGCTTTTAGAGGTGCTTTATGGGTGCCAAATGCTCCCAACTCCAAACAATTAGAGCATGGATATAGATGTAAGTAAAGTAAAAATTCAATTATCCGGATTAATAAGTGCCAGACGTTATTGATAATTGGATTGAACATGAAATTGCAAAAAAGCAAGAAAGAAAATGCAAAATTTACTCTAAGATCACTTTTTTATTGCTTTTGAAATAATGCAGCGAATTGGAATCACATTGAAAACTTACTTAAACATGTCCAGCAAAGTTAATCGCTTTGACGTGTGTTTGTTTTTATGACATCTCCTTTATTTTTTATTTCCCGATAACGATCCGGATATTTGCCAATTCAGATGACTGGAGTTCGGATAAACGGAGTTCTACTGTAAATACGTTTTTTCTTTTTTGACATTATATACAAAAAAATAATCTAAATAATGTGACCTCACTGGGGTTACCCGTGCTGAGGACACTTAACAATATACATTTTCTTTTTTAATATGTATTATCAACAATGTTTTTGTTTGTCCAAATTTTTGTAGACAAGAACTAGATTCAACCCCTTAGGGAGCTGTTAATATAACCAGGGTGTAAAGTGGGCACTTAAACCAGCCAATGACAGGTCATAAACCTTGTAGATACCTAGACTTCTATATTCCCTTCTCTAAAATGTTCTCCATCTCTGTTGTAATATGTTAATTTGTATCAAATTATGACCATTTTTACTGTGCCATTTTCATGAGTAATCACCTCAAAGGTGCCAATAATATACATATACATAATGTGTCTTTCTTCTTTTTTCTTTATACGAGCATGTTAACATAGTTTAAAAACATTAAATTAGTCACAAAAACTGACCTAATATTTTTATGTACCTATGTAGATCATGAATAATTAAATATGATAGCATTATTTATTTTTTAATTATCCTTATGTAATTTATCCCAATTATTTTTTTTTTTGTTGCCGACGGTGTGGAATGTAAATACAAATGATTTGCAGAATTGAATAGAGCTCATTGAAATCCAGAAGATAAAATTGAATTATGTATATTGATAAGATTAAAAAGTATTAGGATAATATTTTAAGATATGATATTTTTAATCTTGATTAAATTTGACAGAATGTAATGTGTTTTTTTACACAAGATTTAAATATGTAAAATTATCATCACTTATTTTTTTAAATTTTTATTTTATTTGATTTAATAGCATAATTATACATTTTTACAATTTAAAAAAATTTCACTTTTTTCACGTTATATTTTTACTAAAACTAAAATCCCACCAAGCCACTTTTTGTAGCTTGTTGGTGAAGATTATATTTATACTGACTTAATAATATTATTTACATTTATAAAAACAATGAATAACATATAAAAATTAACAGCCGGAAAGATCAGAATAAAAATGTTTATACAAATAATAATATATAAATTTATTTTTTAAATACAAGAAAATATATGAAAAAATAAAATATTTACACCTAAGCTACTATTCATATATAAACTCTTGATCGAGTAGCCACTCTCTTATTTTGCTCTTGTTACAATGTGAGTTAAATTTAAGTTCTTTTGGTAATACATTAAAAATTCTAGGTACTAAATATTTGAGAGTTCTATTTCCATATTTATTACATACTTTTGGTACTACCAAGCCATCATTAGACGTGTATTATGGCTATGTTTGAGAGGAAACTTGAATGTATTACTATGAAATTGTTCCAAAATGATGCAAAGCCACAGTAGTCCTCGAACAGGCAGAGTTTTGATTGTTTTGTACAGGAGATCATTATTACTTCTTTGTTCGTAAATCTCTGCAGGTACAATTCGCTTAACTATAGAATACTGTAGACCCTGGATCATTTTAATATTAGTTTTAGTCAATTACAATTAAGACAATAAGTACAATTTTAAGAGTGATTTTAGGCAAAATAAAAGATAACTTATAAAAAGTACTCACAAGAGTCCGCAATCGATCACAAAGTTAAATATATGACGATCCCATTTAAAATTAAGATACAATATTTGAGTTTGTCCAAATGTTCGTAGACAAAAGACTGGATTTCACGCCCTCGGGAGTCATTAAGATTAACAAATTACAACAGGGATGGAGAATACCTTAAATAAGGGAATATGAATTTCAAGGCATTTACAGGGCTTATGACCTGTCATTGGCTGGTTTAAGTGGCCACTTTACACACTGTGTAACATTCACCATTTTGCCTATGTTTGAACATCCATATTTCTTCAATTGTTCCATTTGTTGATTTTAGTGAAGTTAAAGAGCTGAAACCTTTATTGTTGTGAATCTAATCTAAGTGTTCACTAAAATCAACAAACGGAACAATTGAAGAAATATGGATGTTCAAACATAGGCAAAATGGTGAATGTTACACAGTGTGTAAAGTGGCCACTTAAACCAGCCAATGACAGGTCATAAGCCCTGTAAATGCATTGACATCCATATTCCCTTATTTAAGGTATTCTCCATCCCTGTTGTGATTTGTTAAACTTATTAGATAGGCAAACAGTATTTGTTGGAACATAATTAAACTGTGATATTCTTTTAATTACTTAGTATAGAAACGTTTAAAAAGACAATTATGACCGAGGCAAATTATAACGGTGTAAATCCACTCTGCTGTAGAGGAAGTTTTTTTAAGTTGAGATGGAATTAGGGGTAATATAGCTTCAAAATAACCCTTAAAATGAATGCTTGGTTCAAAATGATACACCTTTTGCAGTGGTTTAAAAATATGTAAATAATTTCAAGTTTACCTGGGTGCGGTTGGAGTGGGGGTAGGACCAATCCCCTGTGCCCGAGCAGCAAGTTGTTGGTTTGCGTGACCCTAAAATATTAAAAATATAAAATTCATCAAAATGTTTATAAAACTAATATACACAATGTTGAGTGAATTGTGGTTATGTGGCTAGTGTTGCGTACTCACGGATCGGAGGTTTGAGGTTCGAACCCCACTCTTCCTCAACTTGATTCTCATTTTCTAAAAGCGAGTTATTTACAACTTGTTGAAAATGGCCCCAAAATTGAAATATTTGGGTAAATAATAAGAGTGATTTTTTTTCTGAATGAAAAAATAGTTAGAATAAACCCCTTCCAAATTATTTTCTTTCGCATGTGTTAACAATCATAATCATTGTACACCAATTGCAGCGTATTTTAAATATAAATTATGTAAATGTAAGATGATTCAGTCATTCTTTATGGTGGGGGTCAGTGCTATGCAAGCTCCTGACGTCACTGCGACCTGTAAAGATCTATTGTGATGGGTCCCTGTGAATAGTTCTCGCCCTCCAAGCCCAAGTCTTTAGAGAGTTATGATCCAGTCAAACATAGATAATAAATCTAGAAACCAGTTTAGGAATGAGGAACTTCAGCCCCACAGAAAATTTAATTAAAAAACATTGACATTACCATTTCTCGCATGCCAGCAGTATAGGACACCCGAGGTTGCTGTCCGGGTACAAGGTGCTTTATTCTGACTGACTTCCTTCCCTCCTCAGTGAATATCTCCGTAAACTGCTGGATATATCTGTTGGCGTGTGTGCGGGTTCCTGAAAAATTACACGTATTGGCTAGTAACTAACAAATATATGAAAATATATATACATAAATTGTTTTTTTGTTTTCAATTTTGTCTTAGTTTCATGGTCTATTAAATAAATTTAAAAAATAAAAAAAACCTCTGAACTACCTCATTGTTGTTTTTAGTAATGGCAGAGTTATCTATAGATGCGTGTAAGACCTTGCAAAGCGGCTGAAACTGTCACGCTCTTGTCGGCAGCCATTCCAGCAAGCATTTCCTTTCCGCACCTAATGGTGCATAGGGCACTGCATTGACACACCAATCGCAGCTTATTTTGATCATTTTTGTTACATGAAGGTAAAATGATCAGTCTTACGCTTCAGGTACAAATCCAGGGACTATGAAATGATATTCTAGTGTAAAAACACCTTGTTGAATAAATATTTAATGTCAACTATGTCGGTAATCGAACCCGAGATCTATTGCGTGGTAGGTAAATGCCCTGACTACTACACCACAAGGCTTAAAAATTGTCTAGGTATAAAATAAAAGGATGTTACCCAAGAGGAAGCGACACGCGGAGCCGTTCCTCTCCCCCTCCACGTGGTCGCGGTCCACGTACAGCTCGCCCAGGTACTCCTGGTTAGCGGGGCGCTGCAGCACGCTGAGCCGCACGTGAAACAGGCCGGCGCCCGGGCGCTCCGCCTCCAGCACGTACTCCTCCAGCAGCTGCGGGGCGCAGTCCGCCGTGGGGCGTGGCCGCTCGTACGCACGCGCCAGGCGACCCACGCCCGCCGCAGCCGCCTCGCCGCCCTCTGCGCCCGCCAGCACGGGGCTAGGGCAGCGCGGTGCCATGATAGGACGGATCACCTGCAAATTTAAAGTAATCATAATAAAATAAATATAAAACATCTTCTTTTTAAACCACTTATTCTTTATCAAGGTAATGAATCCTATCCTATTTTATTTCAACAGTGATAAATAAATATTAGATCGAAACATATGAAGTAAGATGGATACGATCATCAAAACAGACAGGAATAGACTAAAGGATAAATTGTTGATTTGGTTATTTATTTATTTTTTCTTATTACGAATAGCTTTTTTAATTTCTAAGAGTTCCAAGTTGTTTTATATATGTATTTTGTTAAAATGAATAATTACAAAGTTGGTGCATTAAATACAAATTTTATAAAAAATATAAAAATAATAATTATGAATTAACCTTGACTGAAAATCTCAACAAATTACTTATGTGTGTAGATTTTCACGGTCGCTATTATTAATTTTATTTTATAAGGGATTTTTACAGCTATCAATTACACAACTATAAGTAGAAATTTGTTCACAACACTAAAGCCAATTTAAAAAATCCAATGTTAATCTAATAATATATTATAATGAACTGCAATAAATGTTGCTAATGTTTGTAATATTTATAGGGAAGAAGGTATAAGAGAGGGCTTGGTATCAAAAAATATTAGCATGTTCAAAACCTTTTTTAAAAATAATAATATGTATATGTAGTTTTTTTTTAAATGATTGCGTAAAGGTTGTATTCATTCCGACGTTTCGACTACCGTTGCAGAAGCCATCTTCAGGGTAAACTATGTAGATTCATCATATCGTCGTGATTGTAGAACAACAACGGATATATGAAAAATGCGAGACAGACTTTAAAAAAAATATATATGTAACTTACCCAAGTCTCAAAGGATATACTTTCGTACTTATCAAGTTATGAGTGTCAAAAAAGAAATTAAATCGCTCTTATGTGAAGTTGAAGAAAACCACAAGCGTTGTTGTTCTATGATCATGATGATATTATTCTAAAAAAGAATTTACATCCCTCTCTTCAGCGTGGTATGTGGTGGGAAAGCTGTTCTTTCTTTTGTACAAATATTTTTTTTTTTTATATGTTCTATAAACACCGAACAGAAACACTTTGATCGACTAATAGATCGAATATAATATAAAGGCAATATTTGTTGCAATTACCTCGCTAGGCTTTTTGGGATACTTGGAGGAAGCTCTCGTAGCAGCCGTAGGATTCGCTGCTTGTCGCGATGCTGCCCTCGCACGGTGTTTGTTGATAATATCCAGAAGCCCCAACCCCCGCTGGTTCGTAAGTTGATCTAAACGACGTTTACGATTCACAGCCACCTAAAAAGGAAACAGAAATGTAAAAACTTAAGGCTAATTAGATCATACATAATTAAACTTAAGATGAGATACTCATATTCATAACACGGCTAATAAACTCATCAAGCTAATGTATTAATTTAGGACCATAAGAAACATAAGAAAAATCATATGAAAAAAATATACTATGCACTTTTCCAATCTCATTTAGAACATGGGCTAATAGAATGGGGATTCGATGCACATCTTAAACGAATTATTCAAGTACTTATTAATGGACTTAGTCCATTCTAAAAATGGTAAACAGATATCTTTATAATACATACAGGCACAATTGAAATGAAATGCAAATAAAGAAAATTAAAGCTAGAAAAAAAAATTAAATAATAATTACTACCTCAAGACAAGATCTGGTCTATCATAGTGATTGTTTAAATCTAGAAAGATTTACACCAAAAGAATCCAGATCTTGTCTCGAGTTTATGATGTGACACAATCCGGACATTGGTGCATGCAAGCCAAAGTTTGTGCTGTTGACCTGATCAAGGAACAGCGCATTATTATTTCGCAACCGGCGGATTGAAACATTGAATGCCACTTGTTACATAATGGTCTTATGATGGGTTATAGGCTTAGAAAATCCCAAGATCTACATATTTTCTTATCAAAAAAAAAAAAAATTTTTTTGTTGTATATAAACCTAAACTACATACACTCTTTGATGTATGTTATTTATTGACACTTCATGATGGAATTTCATTGTAATTATATAATAACTTCTATTAAAATATAATATGAATATACTTCAGATTGACGATGCCGGTTAGAGCGTGAAAGCACTAATTGGTCAAATAAATAAGTGGAAGTGTACCAAGTATATCAAATTTATATCTAATTTTCAAATGTAAGTTATTAAATAATTACATACACTGTTGAAAAGCCAAACATACCTGCGAGTATCTTCTAGCTTGTCTCTTGATAGCCGGAGTGGTCAGGAGATGGCGTTGGTGATGCAAGCGGGCGGCCAGGAGTCCCACAGCAGGTCGGGGCTCCAGACACAGCGGGGGTGCGGTTGCTCGCACGACTGCTGCCTCCAGAAGCAAGCGCTCTTCGCGGCCCCATGACCCGGCGCGAGCTATTGCATTCACGTCACTTATTATACTCTGAAAAAAAAAGTTTTCCCATTAGTGTCACCAGTCAAGAGTAAGCTTATCTACTATATTTTTATAAAGTTCATTATTTTAGAATTTACTGTGGAACCATATGAAATGCCACCCAAGTTTATTTTATCACAATATTTTTTGGGAAGATAATTGCACTATTTTTCTGCCTTGCCTGATAAGTCTTATATTTACTGTGATAGGTATGTAACGTAATGTATTTGTTCAGATACTTGTATAAAAAAATAAAAAATTGGTAATTACTTAACTAATATAATATATGTTATACAATAATAATAAAAAATATATATATTGTCTAGCTATTTGCATATATGAATGTATGTTTTTAATAAACACCATCGCCATCTGTAGTTCCCTTATAAAAGCTCTAAATATTCTATCACCACTTATTTATGGAAAATGTAAGTACTTCTTTATTCTCGGGGATGTAATTAGCAACTTCGAGCATAGACACAACAATTTGAAAAAAATAAAACAATATTTGTATTAATTTTGAACATAATAAATATTGTTAATTCCGTATTTTAAACAAATTCTGTGGAATTAAAAATAATGCAATTTTCTGAATCAAAACATAACTATTATTTTCTAACACAGTTATTTACAACTACATAATTAAAAATGGATTTATAAAAAGCGCAGTCAGGAATACAAAATATGTAAAAAAAGAAGTCAAAAATTATATTCACATTTCATTTTTATGAAGGACTCATTAAACACTGTATTTTTTAGTAATTTTAAGAATATTTACTAATCAAAAATAGAAAAGACATTGTAAGACATCACTTCCCATTATGTACACAAGAACTGTTTTTTTTTTCTTTTACGCAGTGGGAAACGTTAATATAAATATATATGTATGCATTAAATCTATATAAAATTGAATTTAGTTGTTATATTACATATATTCTTTTTCTGAATAAAAATAATAAATATTAAAGGTATGTTAAGTAGTTTAAATAAGTTGAATTATTAAAAAAGATAATGAAATCTACCTGAGTAGTTGGTTTGAGCAATACATGATGAGTGTCACATACGAAGATAGGAAAAGCTTGACGATAATCTCTAATTTGAGCAATGATACAACCCGAGTAAAACAAGGATGAGTGTTCCGCCTCCAGCAAGTCCAACAATACTATTGGCAACTCCTCATTATCAATATAAGTTAATAAGTCTTCTTCCTCATAAGGCCATCTTGCCGTTTCTAGAAGGGTATCATCGGATTGCGAATGTGCCTGAAATATAGCAATATCTAATTAATTTACTAATTAATCAACTAATGATAAGGAAATAATCAAATTGACCATTGCGCAAAAAGGAAGAGCTTTAATTTTATTTCTATCACATGGAAAATGGTTGACTGAAGTCGAGATTACCTTATCCCTATCGTTTCTGGGTTTAATTAACAAAGTAAATAAGTCAGTATCCGGGCGGAAGGAGAATACAGTCATGAGTGTGAAATAGAATACGGGACGAGAGTTCTGACTAACTTTTTTTTCTTTTACTCGCAGGTAGATATCCTGAACAGGTAAATCAAGCGGAGATAAGTCAATCTTGTAGTGTAGCGGTTTACGAGTTAGCCTACAATGTTTGAGGTCTCGGGTACGATTTCTGGTAGGGTGGATGTGAAATATTTATTTTAAAGATGGTCCTACTACACTGCAATGTTTACCTGTCCCTGGACAGAAAGCGCCTGAAGTGTAAGACTGATCACCTTGCCTTCCACGTAGCAAGAATGATCCAGATACACTGCAATTGGAGTACCAATGCAGTGCCCTTTGGTATCATCATTTTTGGAAACAGCTTGCCCACCACATACAGCATCTGGGGACATAAGTCTCTTTGGCGATGCCCATACATGGAAAAAAATTTGCATTGCCAAACGAGAGAAGCTGCCTGAAAGAGCTCTCTGTAATCTGGTAGCCTTAACATTTTTGTTCTGAAAGAAGGTAATCCAGAAGTGCATAATACGCACTTCATTGGATTGTGGAAAACAGAGAGATTAAATTGATTGGACATGCTCAATTTGCCAAAATTATTATAAAACTTTTTAAGTCTTGAAATTCTTTTTGGAAGCCACCAGATCTGTATTTCCGACAGGACCTATCACAGGGCCATGGATAATAGCGAGAAGATACATTCGGTAATCATTGAGAGGGGGAAAGGGACAGGACCACAGGATGTGTCTAGAAGATCAATTAGGATATCCGCAGCAGCACGAAGGGAAATCAACAATATTAAAAACAAACTATTTTCCGTTAAATTTACCATGACCCTTAGAGGAATAACCTAAAAGTCGCCAATATGGAGAAACACCATTCTATGATTATTGACTACGAAGTTAGCTACAGATTACAGCAATACAAGGGGCCGTGGGTACTTGGGTTGAGAATTGCGAGCGCAAACCGAAACCGTCCATTACACATTTGTTTTTAAAATAAAAACCAAAACAAAAATTTGGAACGCTTTTGTTATATGCAATAGAGCTTAAGGTCTTCTCTAAAAGAAAGATAACCTTCCCCGAAGGGGAAGATTCCCATGACAATCATTTTTGGATATAAAAAGGATAATGAAGAAACGATACAAAAAGGTTTACTTACGCTAGCGGAGCCATCATTAGGCGGAGAGAGCATCTGAGTATCACCATTAACTTTTAAGGATATTGAATACCCCTTGTTCCCAGGGTATAAATTTATTATCAACACATTTAAATTCATTCGGGTCAATAATTTTTCTAGTAAATAGGAGCTAATTTTTAATCCTTGCTGCAAATCAAATAATACAAATTTGTGACTTAATTAAGAATACATAATGAAATTCAGTTTGAATCATACAATTAAGTGTGTACCTATAATATAAAATATCATGAAAGATAAAATTGATTGTGTATGTTATATTTTTATTGTACATTTTTCACACTGCTATGTCGTTGGTGATATTACAATACTGCGTAACCTGTTATTTTACGAAAATACTTTACTGAAATAAATTCAATACAGGGACTAAGAGCCGTTAGTTTGAAATCATTGCTATTTTTACTCTAAATTATGATAATTTTTCTGGTACTCCAGCGGTAATTTTGGTTGATAAAAATCGTAAGTAATCTATTAACTTGTAATTCAAATACATTTTCACTATAAAACTTCATAAAATTATATTCTTTTACCAGTTTTTATTATATACATTCGAACAAAACTAAAATTCATACAATTGTGATTACTTTATTCTTAAATTATTTTAATTTTAACTCTTTCATTTCCATAATTATATAAAATCATGATTTACAACCCCTGCTTACACTTGTATATAACATAGAAAATTGTTTAGTCTCCCACCAGTCTGACGATGTTGGTCAAGACGAAACCCGGTCACTGGTAAAAATTTATAAATAAAAGTGGAATAAAACTATATACGTATTTCTATTATTATAATTATATATAGTTTGAATAGTGTAGATTGGAAAGCTGTGAAACAACAAAAAGACCTCAGAATAATAATAAAAGATGATTTAAAATGGGAATGCCACATACTAAACATTAAAAAAAACAATTATATACTTTATGCGTTTGTTTACCATGCAAGAGGTCTTGAGTTCGATTCCCGACATGGTTGACATCAAATATTTATTTAAAAGGGTGTTTCTACACTAAAATATTTTATAGTCCCTGGACTGGTACCTAAAGCGTGAGACTGATCATCTTACCTTCTTGTAACAAAAATGATAAAGGTTCACTGCGATTGGTGTACCAATGCATTGCCCTATGCACTATTGGGTGCGGAAAGGGAATGATGATGATAATTGATGAAAAAAGCCTTCTCATACATAACACCAAATATGCTACTAAAAACATACAAATCCTATATCAGACCTACTGTCCAATACGGGTTTCAGATATGTAATCCCTATTTTGTTAAGGATACCAACTTGTTGGAAAAAGTCCAAAGACGAGCTACAAAGTTGTCGACAAGCCTGAAACGGTTTCCGTATGTGGAGACTGGAAACTCTTGGTCTTACAACACTGCACGAATGGTAAGAAAGGAGTGACCTAATAGACATACAAGATACTCAACAGTCACTATAGCTGCCCAAATTTGGATCCCACATTCAAGCTTAAACAAGATGCTCATCTTCAAGGCCACAGTCTCAGGCTGGGGAAAACCAGATTCAATTTAAATCCATGAAAGCATTTCCTGAGCAATAGAGCTGTTGATGGTTGGAATAAGCTGCTATGAGAGCTGATCTCAACGTGTAGTCTCAGTGGCTTTAAAAATGGACTAGATTTGTTTTTGAAAAGTTAAAGTGTGCCAACAACGAATTTTCATTTAAATAGATTTAAGCATATCAGCTTTAAGCTGCTCGCTTAAAATTAATATAATAATAAAACATCTTAATTTCAGTTCCTTATTGCTAATACCCCAGCTTCCTGTAAAATTTGAGAATCAACTTTTATACACATTGTATAAATAAACAAAGCTAGCGTTTTAGTAGTACATTTTTCAAAATTGTGCAATTAACAATATATTAGTAAAAACACCGTTCAAAATGTGTATAAAATATAAGGTAATACATACATCAAAAGGTTTCTTAATTAAGTACATTAGTTTTATTTAAATATTATAAATATATGAAAAACATACATAGTTGGCCTGGAGAGCTTCGTGAGAAGTAAGTTCATCATACAACTCCCGTAACTTGTTGTGAATATTAAACTTGACTGGTTTCTTGACGGGACTAAGGCTCTGAGAGGATCGTTCTCTCTTCCCGGGAGAATACCCGTGGCTGGAGTATTGCTCCATTGGACGCTTACGGCCGAAGCTGCCCGTGTAAGAATGCTCTCCCGCCCATGAACTTGTGTTGTGTTCGATGGACGTGTCATCACTTTCCAGTTCGTCATTTAAATCAAATAAGTTAGAACTCCATCTAGCTTTTTTAAGTATTTCCTAAAAACACGGAAGATAAATAAAAAAATAAGTTTGCATAAATATTAACATATTTTTACGCATCTAGGTTAAAAGTATCACACACAAAGCTTTTTCGAGGGAAACCAAAATAAATACTTTTATTTGAGAAAATAGTGTTATTTACCTCAGCTTCAGCAGCTGCAGATACTAGGCCATTCATTTTGTTCCACAATAAATCACATATTTAATTTTACTATCATAAAACTGTTAAAACAGTATAAAATTGGGGAGAAATAAAATACATTTCCTAAATTTCTACACATCAGCTAATGAATAAATAAATAGTCTATAATAAAAGTGCTACATTTTCGGAATATTATAGCTTATTTGATAGTAAATGGTCCATATTTACAAACAATTTTATAGATATTTGGCATTATGAACATCTGTTATTTTTTGCTGATTGTAAATAATTGCCGTGTTTCTGCTATATAAAAATAATTAAAAACCGATCACTGAACACTAACGCAAACACGAATATTTTTTTATTCACAAATATTGCCGATTTAAAATAAAATAACTACACATAAATAAAATCATCACTGTGTCCAAAAAGCATGAACGAACAGCAACAACCAAGTGTCAAACAGAAATTCCGTCAAGATATTCCATAGACAAATTACTATTTTTAAACATTCATTCAGGTTTACCAACGTAATATTATGTATTATGTCAACTTAAAAAAACATTATAAAAGCTTGTCGTACATGAGATTTTTATGTAAGAACGGATTGAAAAGTTACTTTGATCCGAATTTTCAAAATTGTGCAAATGAAAAAACACAGTTAGTGACAGCTTGACTGCCACAAGACCATTGTGTCCGAAGATCAAATTTTTAGAGATTTATCCAAATACAAAGAAATACCTAAATTAGATGTTCTTGTTCCTTTACAAACTGAAACTTTTGGTAGGTCGATAATTTTGTATTCTTAGCATTATGTTCATAATAAATATCCAAACGTAAAATAAAAATTTCGTTTGTTAGGAAAAATAGGAATTGTTTTTATTTTTGCTGAAAAGCAGGATTACATTATATTGGACAGAGATAAATAAAAAAAATATACCCAATAAAAAAAAAACTATTTTACCTGCAGCCACTAAAAAAAAAAGAATAACCCACTAAATTAATATTTAAGATGCTTGTCCGCAGTTTGAAAAAAAGGATAAGCAACACGAGGGATAGTCAGTTGCTTTGCATAGTTAATTTATTATTTTTAAATATTTTGTTGAGAGTTGAAATTTTGAAAGGTTTTATTTTCCCTCCGTTGGTTACTGTTTACCGTTTAATATTTGTATTACCAAAAGAAGGTATAAGAAACGAAGGAAAAGCATCAAGACGGAAAAAGAAGTTCAGTATTTTAACCAAAACTCGAAAAGGAAAATGTGATCTTTTATCTTCTGTCTGGAAAATTTGAAAATATACATCAAGTACAAATAACAAGCAGTTTATTGTTTAAATTAACACCATTAATTTTATTTTAATAGCATAATTCAGTATATTCCAATCTGATTTATTGTAATCTTAAGATTGATCCACTATGGCCCACCGTAATAAAATATCATATCTAATTAAATAAGCTTTAAAATGACAAGCCGAAACCATTACTTTGAAGATTACAAATGTCTCTTTAGATTTTATCAGAGAGACTAGAATTTAATGATAAGCTTCAGAGCTACGGAGGTTTTAAAAAAAGTGATCCACTGTGACCCATGCTCCTCTACATATTTTCCAGCAACATTTGCACAACCGTGAACCAAAACGGAGTGTGGGGGAGACGGTTTAATCATGAATTAGAGGCACTGTATGGCGAACCCGACTTTGCACAATTCGTAAAAATAAGAAGATTGCAATGGTTGGGCCATGTGCACAGAAAGAATGATAATCGCACCCCAAAAAAGATTCATTACGGAAGGCAGACGAAGCAGAGGCAGATCAAAATTAAGATGGCTGGATAATGTGGAAACTGACATTAGAGCAATTGGCCTAACGAACTGGAGAAGAGCCGCAGGGTGCAGGGAGGAATGGAGACGGATTCTGGAGGAGGTCAGGGCCCACAACGGGCTGTAGCGCCTTTAATGATGATGATTACTATCGCCAACCACGATTGAGGTTCCGGGTTCGATTCCTAGCTAGATTAACGTGAAATATTTATTTAAAAAATGGTTTACTTCTATATTTCACAGTCCTTAGACTGGCACCTGAAGCGTAAGACTGATAATCTATCTTCGTGTAACAGATGATCGAAATACACTGCATTTAGTTTACTAATCAGTGCCTTATGCACCACTTGGTGCGGATAGGGGAATGATGATGATGATTATTATTATCTATTTTTATTTATTAATTAGTTATGGAAGGTAGCGATAAATTGTTAATTTATATGTATTTTTATTTATTCATTCAAAATTACACTCGTTTACGAATTCATGAACTTATTGCGACTTTTCAGGATGTGCCCGTGTTAAGCCATAGTAATTAACAAAAATAAAAAATACATAGTAAATCAAATAAATTAAAATACTTATCATGTGATGCAATAGAACAGCAATCCAGAAAAATAAAGTATAAATAATAAAAAGAATAAAGAATATCACTCCAAAAAAATAATTAGAAATAAATAATAAAATATAAATTATACCAATTAAGTTACATACATTATCAAATATACAAAATAATAGAATCATTGAAATAAATATAAAATAATACAAAAAAAAATAATTGAGATATGGTTTATAAAGTAAGAAATTAAAGAAAAAATAACATGCCAAATAACAGTGAGTACTAAATTAAATAATCAAAAAACATCAAAATAGTATACATAATTAGCAAATAAAAGTATGAAAGGAAAACAGATTACTAAATTTTCACTAATGCCGAACTTTAAAAAGATTGATAACCTTGTATTTATTGATGAGCAATTAAAATATAAATGTGATTATAAAAATATCATCATCATCAGTGGCGCTACAGTTTGTTGTGGGCCCTGGCCTCCTCCAGAATTTGTCTCCATTCGTCCCTGCACCCCGCGGCTGTTCTTTAGTTCGTCAGGCCAATCGCTCTTATATTATAAAAAATATTAGATTTTAAAAATATACATGTTAATAATAATGATAACCGACTCGTTTGTTCAAAAATAACCTAACAAGGTAAAACAATCATTATCCATTTAAAAAATAAAAAAATAGTAGACTCAAATCGGTGTTTTATTTCAATATTACAATTCTAACGAAGAGTTCCACAAAACAAACGCCAACTCAATAAATGAGTTGAAGGTAAATAAAGCCATGCAGGTGATTTTTAAATCTTCACATGCGTTTGAAAATACCCTAATAAGGCGAAGCAATTTTTCGATTTTTTATTTTACAAAAATAGAAGACTCGAATCGGTGTCTGATTTATTATTATAATTATATTTTAAGCGAGTAGCTTAAAGTTGATGTGATTCTCAAGAAACCTTAATATTCACAACAAGTTACGGGAGTTGTATGATGAACTCACTTCTCACGAAGCTCTCCAGTCCAACTATGTATGTTTTTCATATACTTATTTATAATATTTTTCGCCTTCGTTACTTTCTTTAAATAATTTATTTAAATAAAACCAATGTACTTAATTAAGAAACCATTTGATGTATGTATTATCTTATATTTTATTCACATTTTGAAAGGTGTTTTTACTAATATATTGTTTTGCACAATTATGAAAAATGTACTACTAAAACGCTAGCTCTGTTTATTTATACAATGTGTGTAAAAGTTTATTCTCAAATTTTACAGAAAGCTGGAGTATTAGTAATTAAAGCATTGAAAATATGTTTTATTATTATATTAATTTTAAGCGAGCAGCTTAAAGCTGATGTGCTTAAATCTATTTTAACGAAAGTTAGTTACTGGGGCACTTTCAAGAAATATTTTTTTTCCATTTTTGAACTCACTGAGCCTACACGTTGAGATAAGCTCTTGTGGCAGATTATTCCAACCATCAACAACCCTATTGCTCGGATAATGCTTCCGTGGATTTAGATTGAATCTAGTTTTCTCCAGCCTGAAACTGTGGCCTCGAAGACGAGCATCTTGTTTAAGCTTCAACATGTGATCAAAATTTGGGCAGTGGCTGTTGAGCATCTTGTATGTCTCTATTAGGTCACTATTTCCTCGCCGTTCCTGCAGCGTTACAAGACCGAGAGTTTCCAGTCTCTCCACATACGGAAGCCGTTTCACGCTTGGAGACAATTTTGTAGCTCGTCTTTGGACTCTTTCCAACAAGTTGATATCCTTAACAAAATAGGGATTCCATATCCGAAACCCGTATTCGAGAGAGTTTTATCAAAATACACACCAATTCAATAAAGAAACACGCATTATATATGTATTATGTAGGAGATGTCATTGTATAATATACATATATAACATAAACAAATTGGACGTATAGTAAAACTCCAACTAGCCAGACGTTATCTGGATATGTAGAAATCCAAATAATTGGATAGACTATTAAATTTGATACTTTTTTGAAAGAAAACGCAAAATGTACTCACGAATAATTTAATTCTCTAATTTTTATCGCACGCAAGAAAACATTTTTTGTATCCAATTTCCCGTAGGGCTGAAGAATTATCACTTTTTATTGCTTTTGAAATAATACAGTGAATTGGAATCACATTAAAAACTTATTTGCCAGAGCGGCTGTATGGCGCGCCGGCCGCTAGCGTATTTTTTATTTGTTATTAAAACATCTCCTTTATTTTTTATTTCCTCATAATGATCCGGATACTTGGCAATCCAGATGACTGGAATTCGAATAAACGGAATTCTTCCGTATTAGTTTATTATATTTGTTCGAGTATAAATGTGTACATATTATCCGTGGACGGGCGAATACACAGGTATAGGGTATTTTCACAAGTCGGGATAGCGTTAAAAATATCATATACATGATATTCTAAATATACATTTAGAGCGATTTTTTATGATTCAATTGATAAAACTATTAATGTATTCAAAACGAGTTTTCATTAATAATTTCGGGTTTAAAAATGAGCACATACAAAACGGCTGTGAGTTGGCATCACGTCATTTTGACGTCACGCGTTACGAACGCCGACTAAGCTTCTAGTAAACATAGCGTACAAGTTTGGCGCCAAAACATCATACGAGCCGTTTGTCCCACAGGGCGCGGAACGTCTCGTTTTCGGGTAATTCAAAATATGCATATTTTCAACCTTTGTAGAAAATTTATCCGACGTCGCACGAAAAAAATATTAGTGCCGTTACTGTCGTAATTTTTTGCTTATTTAAAAATAAAAATAATTTAAAAAAAAACGTGAAAAGACCCTATTATGTGCGCATTTTGTACAATCTATTCAAATAATGATTTTATCAACATAATTGTGTAGAAATTATTTTTAAAAGGTTTCTTAATGAGAATACTGCCACTACATAAAATAAAGAAATGTATTTAGGTATGTATTAATATTATGTTGAATGCAAAGATTATCGGAATAAGCTTTCAAGCATACTGACCATAATTTTAAAACATCGTTCGTCGTTTTTCCCTCAGCGGGGATCCATTTTATCATACCTACTCTAGGTAGGTATACAATGAATACGCTCTGCGTTATTTAAAGACTACATATTGAAAAATATATACTTACCACCGAGTGTTTTAAAATGAATTTATTTTCCAACTTTGTTTGAATATGAGTAGGTACCAGTATCTACGTACATTCATAAATATGAAACGAAATATTTTTGAAAGTAATCATTTAGCTTAGTGTTTTTCAACCTTTTGAACACGTGACCCCTTTTACTAGTAAAAAAAAAACTGGCGACCCCCCAGGACCTGAATTTTATAATACTCCTCATGCTCGTATACAAGTGATTTCAAATACGTCATATTTATTTTCTTCTAATGAGACCAGAATCAAGTGCAAGGTGGAAATGTAATTTGTAAGATGCGTAAGGCATGTTTAAACGAATTTAATGCGTTGGCGTTTTCTGGATAAATAAAAAATAAGAATCTTCAGAGTTGGCAAGGGAAGATTTGCAATTATCTGTGACATTCGCCACATCCTACATATGTGAGCTAACGTTCTTTTCAATGGTGGACATAAAAACTAAAAAGAGAAATGGACTTCAATTAGAAATAGTTATTTACGTCTTAAAAGTACTCGTAGAACTATGATTCGACAAATTGTTAAGAAGTTAATAAGATATTATTGTAGAGTATGATTTAAAACCCTTGCTTTTCACTTTTACCTAGCTTGTGACTGCGACCCCCCAAACAAGGCTTGGCGACCCACCTGAGGGTCGCGACCCTCAGGCTGAAAAACAATGATTTAGCTTTTTTGCATATTTTTCCAAAAGTTCAAATAAAGTTTTTGCATCATAGTAATAAACCAGTACTTATTGTAAAAAAGTCAAATTAAAAACAAAGTAATAAATAAAAACAAAGTAATTCATAAACTCGAATAAATTAGCTGAGTTTTATTCAATCTTATACGAGTATATGTAGATATTTAGGTACACAATAAGTATCTCTTTTTCCATGTAGAAAAATTAATATTTGGTAAAAATTTGCTATTGGTAAGCGATCTAAAATTAATAATGAATATTGAAAATAACTTTTTAAATTTAAGGATAGCGCAAAGTGCATTTTAATAGCATCCACCCGCATACACTTTATTAAAATTTAATTTTTAAAAAAATTACAAAAAATAATTTAGTATAAGCAAATGCATTAAGGCTTTTTGTAATTACATCTACATAGCACTTATATTTAAGTTATTTTAATGTTAAAATAAATAGATAGGCGTTATTTCAATTTCATCCTTTAATCGTTAAGAAGACATATATTTGAAAATGGCATCGGAATTAAGTGTTTTTATAATGCCTTACAGTAAGCAAATAGGGAAAGTTAGAAACTTTAGAGAAACATTTGAATTACAAATTTACGAATACGCGAAAAATTTATGAATAATTTAATAATCTATATCTACAAAGGCGCCTAACAGAGTTAAAATAGCAATCAGCATTTCTGCCCGGTTGTAAGGTTGGAAATTGGATGCTGGATGTTTAAGAAGATGGCGAATGGATCCCACAGTAAGTCTGCATGACCCGGATAGAACACGGTTTCTGGCAACACTCGTTCCAAACTCCTCGCCGGACTCTTCGGTAGACATCGTTCCTCGGGAGGAGGGAGTTAGAATAGTGCAGCGGCATCATTGGCCACTGAGACTCATCGGAGATCTGGTCGTACATGGTGTAGTCTTCGTTTTGCAAATCATTGTCTACAAAAATACAGGTTAAACGTTAGTCTCTAACAATGCCCAGTTGACTGCAAAAAACAATAATATCAGAATAAATATCGATCTACAATAACCCATTAAATTGTGCTAATAAAAATTATTAGTAATTTTTATAGACTGTATAAATTAATCGTTGAATTAGATTTACAGAAAACATTTCTTTTTCGCAAAATAAAAAATGATTAAGTAGGTACCGAGTTATTTAAATTTTGGGGCATTTTTAACAAGTTGTTAAGGCTGTAGTCAAGTAAAAAGCCTTAATAACTCACTATTAGAAAATGGGGACCGAGTTGTGGAGAGCGGGTTCGATCCTTTAACCTGTGACTGTCGTGAATCCGGGACAATAGCCATGGAACCACAACCCGGTTTTATATTAAAATGTTTTTTTGCTTACATGACATGTCCTTCTTCTTCCAGAGAGTATTGTACATTCCATGACAAACGAGGGAAAGAGTTTCGGATAAGTTCTTCCCACAAAACTTTTTCTGGGCTTCTTGGGAATGAACCAGCACCGCGGACAAGCAAAAGAAACTGACAAACCACACAAAATTCATCTGGAAAAAAAGATATATGTAAATGATTTAATAAAAAGCAACGTTTAAGATAATTTAATATATCATGGAAATCCCGTCGTCATCTCAGAAGACTTCACAATTTTACATTTAAATAAGATAAAACAAAAAACATATTTGATAATGAGACCAACTTTCAATCAGTATTATAATTCTACAAGGAAAAACGTCATGGTCTCTCAAATCTAGTTATTATTTAGAAAATAATGTAACAGTTCGTGATTTGGCGGGTAGTATAATAAAATTTAAGATATAATATTTGGAGATAATTTGATTTTAATTTGAAACTAGCTACTGAAAAAACAAAATTTTCGCTGTATTTTTTAATTTTATTTATCTATTATTGAATGAAATAATAAGGATATAAACTTACTTTGAATGCCCTTGTTGGTCGATTTCTGGTGGCAAAGTGAATCCAGTATTAGGTAAACACGTCTTTTTATAGTCCCAGTCACTTAAAGCGTAGAAACTTCCATCAATGGTATTTTGTTAAAATAATGAACTGCGTATTAACCAACTTAAGAAAATGTAATAATAGAGATCTGATTATCATAAAATCCAAAAATATTTACCTACGCGTAAATATTGTGAACACTGCTGTCACAACGGATGGCCACCTTAAGTTTTGACATGATCTGGAACGTCGATTCCTTAACTCTTCCACACTCGATACTTTATATTAGAGGGAATAATAATTAAGTAAGAAGGCGTCGCATCCACCCCACTCGGCTCGCGCGAACACTAAGTTGAAGTATTTATTTAAAATCAGAAAATTATTTAAGAAGTGTGTATAATTAACGAAAGAATAAATACGTTTTTGAGAATAGGTAATCCATAAAAATATTATAATTTGTTTAAAAAAATACTACTGTAAACACTGATCTTACACTTTTTTAAATTTACAATTGTCATTAAATATGGAAAAAGCATATGCTTCTTTTATTTTTGTGCTGTTTACAGCCTTAAGTTGGTACATTCCCAAGAAACTGCCATCTTTCGACTTTATTGTTAAAAGACAATAAGTTTTGCATGAAGGCTACCGCACCCGCCACACGTCGAGCTCTCTATTTCATGTGCCAGCAGTTCGTACGAACTATGCCCAGAACTCTCCACTTATACATTTTGCTAGTGAATATAATTTGAACTTTCCCCTTATTGATCCATTTGATTGTAAAAAAATAACATTTAAAATGCGCGTCTTAAAACATACTTTTTTGTCTTATACTTAGTTTCAATAATAAAGTTTTATTTTATTTTATTAAATTTATCTCTAATTCTTAATATTTTATATATATTTATATTTTCGATACCTGACACCCTCTTTCCAATATAACACCCACACACCCACCCTCTCACTCATTTACACTCACACAAACACACTAGTATGTATTGTACGTGTATTTAATGTATTTCTGTGGATATCTGTCATTGGTTTTATTCTCTGTATATGTTATTTGTTATATTTGTATTACATGTATTACTGTTGATATCCCCAATAAAAAAAAAAAATAAATAAAAATAAAAAATAAAAAAAAAATTTAAAAAAAGACTTCAGTTCAGCGTTTTTGACTCGATGTTACACAGTGTGTAAAGTGGCCACTTAAACCAGCCATTGACCGGTCATAAGCCCTGTAGAGGCCTAGACTTCTTTATTACCTTCTCTTAAATGTTGTTCATCTCTGTTGTAATATGTTAATCAAAAATAATCATTAAAAAAAATATGAAAAATACTTATGTCAAAGTAGTAGGAAAATCCAACTTGAGAATTTTTAATTGAGAGTAGCCATTGTAATATGTTAATATAAACAGCTCCCCAGGAAGTTGAATCCAGTCCTTGTCTACAAAAATTTGGGCAAACTCGAAATATTGTTGATTATTTTTGAATAAATGAATTGAATTGAGTTATATTACTAATAGAATAAAAAAATCGTAATAAGTTTATTTAATAACAAAATCGGACGGTAAGTTGTAAGAACGAAAAGCCTAATAGATCTTGTTTCCTTGGGTGCATAATTTGTATTTATCTAGTAAAATTTTATGAATATTGGTATTTAACTTATAGAAAGGCAATAACTGGCGTACAGAAACGTAAAACGACAGCAAAAATAGCATGTTCTTCAGCAACCAGGGAGACTGACGGACCATCGACATCTGTCCAAAAATATATTAAGAAACCTTGCATGAAAATATGTACCATGTGTGACATTTGCGGTGTACATCATTCTTAAGATGTAGCTCTTAGAATCGAAGCTGAGTGGATATAATGTATGGAGTGTGGAAAATGGTACCAACAGGAGTGCGCTGGCTGCATGTCATATTTTTATGCGATAGATGTGACAACATAGATCTGTCTGATGATGAAGACTGGACTTGTTAAACATTTAGCTCTCACTGAAGCTGTATTTATCGATCAATGTATTATATCATGATATTGCCAACATATCACGATATTACCCAGTTGGTTAGACGTATATTATATCTTCTAAATCTCAACGTTGTTTTTAAATGTTTTTTTTGTTAAATTAAACGCATAATATAATTATTATACTAAATATACAATACCGTATTAATAACATTGAATTTGGTTTATAAAATAAATACAAACAAATCCCTACTATCACGATATTGCCAACATTTACCCCATACGTCCCCTTTACCCTATTTGTACCCTATACCAAGGATATTGTAAACATCCTTGAAAAATATAAAATGCCAGTGCGGTTGCAGACAATTATTGGCAGGCGTTCAACACGCAGTCTCTGTGAATTATTGCTATTCATAATAGAGTATAATGTATTATACATTTAAGAAATTAAGTAGTGGAAAGCATTTTATTATTTGAAAATAATATTTATAAACGTTTTATTTCATAGTACATATAAACAAACTGCCTGTAAATTTTACGTTTGAGCATTATTTTTATTTGTGACTAATGAATGGTATAATGTTATGAAAAATTTGCAGACTGAAATTATGAAGGCAATACAATATATATTCCGTCGTAATAGATCTTCACAGGTCGCAGTGACGTCAGGAGCTTAAATAGCACTGACCCCCACCTCTAAAAATAAAAATAAGAATAAGGACACAATAATTTAATATTATTTCCACACAACATATTAAATAACTGGCCAGTGCGAGTTTTTTTTAAATTTGTTACTTTTTATAAAAAATTTATTATGTTCAATATATTTTGATTACAAAACACGGTATTCCATATAAACTTATTTTTAAATGTCATATTTTACACATATATGACAAAATAATAAAAAAAACGGTAAAACGAAAACAACGCATACAGTCTCTTCTACAAAGATTTATTTACACACTTGAAATATTTTTGTTAAAATTAAAGTGTTCTAACTTTGAAGTAGGTATGTGTTTAAGTGTCTTGTACACTAAAATCGATTTAAAAATTCCGAATATTTCAGATAAATTTAATGCGCCCTAATATTTTTACTGAGCTGCTTTGGTGTGTATTTACGAGCCGCTTTTTTCATTCATAAATTTGAAGAAAAGTCAAAGCCTAAACGGTAGGGACTATAAAAAGGGAGTTTTACAAGCAATTAAATCACTTCCACTTTGGGCTTCAATCCACCAAGCCAAAAGGTAAGCGCCATTTTATCTTTTTAATACCTAGAAGCTATTATATCCACGTATCTATAAATTAGTATAACAAATCAATGTTATTACACTTATATAATTTGGGTTTCAATCAGTAAATCTTAAATCTTTTAATAAAATAAATAGAACAACTTTGTTTTTAACCACTAATTTTTATTTTTCACCGACCGGTTTCAAAGCAAACAAGCTTCTTTGTCAAGGTTTACGTAACTAATAAATTCATTCCTTTTTATTTTATTTCTATCATGTTCACTAAATACTACACGTGGACCCAATAAATCAAGTGTGGTTAAAAACAAAGTTGTTATATTTATTTTATTATAATGAATAACCACAAAGTTAGTGCTTCAAATATAAACTTTAAATGTAAATATTTTAACATACCCATACATTTGGAAAACGATTCTCTGACAAGATGACCTATTTACGAGGATTTAAATAATATGTATTTGGGTGATTATTTGAAAATTTGCATTTTACGTGGTGGTAAATAAATACATAACGAAAGGAAAATTACTCGGTATTTATAAGCATATGCTTGTACTTTAAATGGTACAATTAATGTTTCAACTTGTTTTATTATATAATTGAAATTAATAAAAACCGTCGAAAATCAAATAAACATTTGTGTCCCAAATCCCTGATTCCAATAATCTTTTAAAGATTGGATTTTTTTTACATATTTTACAAATTTATAAAATATTACAAAATATCATAAAACATATAACAAAATAAAATATAATATATAACAAAATATTACAAATTTATTGAATAGAATAATCTAGTAGTATTGTTAACACTAACATTTGATCAGTTAATAGTATATTAAATTAGTTTAATAGCCTTAAGGAAAATCTCCTTGTGTCCCTCTCATTACCATTCATAAAGACGATTTTTCAATTTATCTGCCTACGAGCGTGTTTTCGGCTCATTCCTGTATTATATTGATCGACGGTGGTCCTCGTTAGCGAACCGTGTAGAATGCATGTATAAAATAGCAGTACCTACTGCCAAAAAAACACAATGGTTTTTGGAAAATAAGATTTCATTTTGAAAATTTCATATTACCTTTTTTATTCTTAAAGACAAGAAACTTTTTTTTACCAAAATGTGGACCTAATCATATTAAATTGGATTCATTTCATTAGATAAAATTTACAAAGCTGTATCTTTTTTACGGAGCGAATTCTAATTATGAATTATCTAACTGCCATTTTTACCGATACTAATGGAGAATTAACGTATTACAACAGAGATGAAGAACATTTAAGAAAAGGTAATATAGAAATCTAGGCATCTACAGGGCTTATGACCTGTCAATGGCTGGTTAAAGTTAAAGAGCTGAAACCTTTATTTATGCAGGTGAGATTCATCTAATTGAATTATTTCACCTACATACTAGGCAACGCCTGAAAATGTTATTTTACTTCACAAACTATTTTATTTTACTTCATAAAATATTTTTAATAATTTTATTCGTACACTTTCAAGAAACTTTGCAGTACAATATTTTATCCTCTAATTTTTACCGCGCGCAAGAAAACATTTTTTGTATCCAATTTCCCGTAGGGATGAAGTTCCTCATTGTCTACCTTTTGTAAATAAATGTTTCTTCTTTATATATTTTCTGCATTTTCAAATAAAAAAATGTTGAGAATGACAGCTGGTAAGAAAGAAGTCATGAAATGTAATAAAAATAAAAAAAATAACTTTTGAACAATATGTTGACATTGTCAAAATTTTTGTAGACAAAGACTGGATTCAACTCCCTGGGGAGCTGTTCATATTAACATATTACAACAGAGATGATGAACATTGAATCCAATCCTTGTCTACAAAAATTTGGACAAACTCAAAATATTGTTGATAAATTACCTGGTCCATGAAGAAGTATAGAAATTGAAAAAATAACATTTTTTAGGCGTTGCCTAGTATGTAGGTGAAATAATTCAATTAGATGAACCTCACCCGCATAAATAAAGGTTTCAGCTCTTTGACTTCACAAACATAAACATATGAAATAATTGAAGGAATATAGATGTTCAAATATGGGCAAAATGGTGAATGTTACACAGTGTGTAAAGTGGCAATTTAAACCAGCCATTGACAGGTCATAAGCCCTATAGATGCCTAGACTTCTACATTACCTTCTCTGAAATATTCTTCATCTCTGTTGTAATATGTTAATAATAACTTATGTATTAGATTCCACGAGAAATTTGCAGTTGAGTTTTTTTGAGAAAAAAAATTGACAAAGTAAGCAGCTTTTGTATTTTTGTTAACAATGACAAGTCGGGTTCATATTTAGGATGTAAATAAAAGAGACACTAAACTTCTGTACGCCAAATTCATGCAAATATAAATTTACTGACTCGGGTACTAAACAAACGACAGATTTTGAATTAAATAGGTCCCAAATCACTCATAGATGGTTTATGTTGTACAAAGTGGAATTTCTATTACAATGGTGTTATACGTGCAACGATCTTTTTATTTTATATATTTTATATGTTAAAAAGTTGTAACTTTTTAACAAAACAAATACATAATAAGGTGAAAGTACACGTGAAGAAAACGTAAAGATAAAGCTAAAGTTAAAAGTTAAATAAATGTAAAAATATATATTAACTTCCCGATTATGGTGCATTCGAAAACGAAGAGACAATATTATTTCTAAGGTGGGAAAATAAAAATGTGTAAATATCTAAAACAATTGAAAAAGAAAATCGCCAAAAATATGATTGATGAATTTTAATAAAAGCATTCTACATACAAAAAAGCACTTCGATACCCTAAATATGCGCGTTCTCAAAAATCATCAATTTATAAACTTCAAACGGGTTCATTATTTTTTCAAATCAATAATTGGTGCTCTCTCGTATTGAACACCCTTTGAATAGTTAAAAGGTGAAACCGCCAATTCATCAAATAAAGCCATTTAACCAACCATTTTTTTTATTTATTTTGCATCTCGCAATGTGAATACATCAATCAAAATATATTAATTCATATTAGGTAAATAAATGCATAATGTAACATTTTAATATGTAATTTACCATGGAATTTACGTAACTGCGAAGCATGTTTTCAAGAGATGAAATAGTAGAAAAATGTGTTGAATGCGGGCAACAAAATGAACGGCGCACTAAGCACAGTAATTGCTAAAAAAAATATGCCAATCGAAGATAACACAGCGGAGTTTTAGTCCCAACACATATGTGTGGAAGTGAAACATGGAACTGGCAGAGGAAGGATGAAAGCCGAGTGAACGCGGTTGAAATGCGATCTATTAGACGAATGTGTAGGAAATTTATGTAAGACAGGGTTACGAATGATGAAATCAGGCGAGAGTGTAAATCTGAGTCAGGTATAATTGATAGGATTAAGAAAGGGTCTCTGAGATGGTTTGGTCATGTAGAATGAATGGATGACAAAAGAATGGTAAAACAATTATATAAGGCGAAAATGAACGGTAACGTGAGACTAGGACGACCAAGGAAGACGTGGCATGATCAGATAAACCAAAATCTTAAGTCTGGTCATGTCAAAGGCAGACAGAACCGAAGGGCATGTATGACAAGATGTATGAATGTGGAGGAAGCTAGAAATGTATGCCGGGATAGGCGTGTGTGGCGGTCCATTCTCTACGCCCATTCCTACGGGAAAATGGCGTGATGGTAGTAGTAGTAATAGTAATGTAAATAATTTACTGGTCTGTTTAATTATTAATGAAAATGCGCCATAAAGGAGAGGGAATTTTTTTTTCAAGTACCTAATTAAAAAAAAAAAAAACTAAGGTGTGCTTTATAATTTTTTATGGGATGATACACGGGATTTAAAAATCAAAGTGAAAAAAAATCAGCATCTATTCCTTGTTAAATAAATAGGTAATCACATTAAATTTTGAACTTGCAACCGTGTTATTTTGGCATGTTTGGGCTACTTTATTACATTTCTTTTGATACATATGATACACAATCACAATCTATACTTATAATAATATACTTAAATAAGCAACCTACCTACTACCTACGAAGGTACAGGTGCATATTAAATATTATTATAATGAGTTTTGACCTAATAACCTGATGTGACGACCATTTTCTTTAATCGTGTTATGTCCGTCTGCGATCTAATTGCTTTTCAACAGATTTCCACAATTAGAGACTCCGGTTTCAATTTTTTTATAATATCACAATAACTATCTAGGTACGGTTATCAAATCTCGATATTCTGTAATTCTGTGCCATATTCACGCCTGTGATTACGCTCTTGTCTAAAATGCTTTATGCTCTGGTGAAAAAGTAATGCTAATTATGTGGAATAAATTTTCTCGAGTTTAATGCTCACACAAATCAAAAATATAGGGGAGCCTGGGTAACAGTGGATCTTTTTTTTAAACCTCTGTAGCTCTGAATTTTATGGTTAAATTTTGGTCTCTGATAAAATCCAAAGAAGCGTTCATGGCCTTCAAAGTTATGGTTTCGGTTTGCCATTTATCAATTTTTCATAGGTAATCGATTCACTGTAACCCATAAGTGGGCCACAATGGATCAACATTAAGGTTACAGTGAATCATACTGGAATACACTGAATTATGGTATTAAAATAAATGGTGTAAATCTGAATATTTTTGGGGAAATACACACCGCACACTGTTATCAAGAATAATTTCTCTTTTAAAATTAGTCGATCAACGTGTTTGAATTATGAACATAAAACTAACATTCTTAAAAATGACATTAAAAATACTTCATATTATAAAAAGAAAAAATAGTTTTTTATATCGGAAGCAATCAACATTACAATTATAAATTTAAACAAAATAAAAATTTACTTTTGAAAACCTAATGTTTGGTTTTTGTAAAATTTGAGGTTTGTTTGTAAAACACACGTATTTTGATAGATAATCAATTTAAATTTATTTTTGAAAAATCAATCAAATAATTATATCTTAGGCCGAGGTAAGAAGGTGCAATATCTTACACGTTGAGCAAATAAAAGTTATTTGGATTTTTAACAGATTTTCTAAGGAAACCGACCTCCGTCTCGTTGCTATATTCACCTAAAACCACCCTTAGATTCACCTTTAGACCTTCAAAATGACCCAAAACTTTTTATTTGTATGAAAAAAAACGATCCACCAAATAAAATAAATGATTCACTGTAATCCGATGACAGTTTTCATAAATATAAATAATAACAAAATAGTCAGTTCGTCTCCCAACAAACTAAAATAGTGTAGTTAAATATGAAACACTGACCAATGAAATGAAAAATTAAACTTTTAAAATTTTTAACCCGTATTTGAACAATTTTTTTTAATGCAAGTAAAAAAACAGTTTTGTCCTAACATATTGACCAAAGTATTTCAGCATGTCCCCTAGCTCTAATGCCATGAGGGTAACTAGTGTGGCAGAAAGGGGCATGAAAAAGGGTTAACTAAATAAAATTATGTGTGTGTGCGGTGAATAGGTACACACGATTCTATTGCAAAAGATTCACTGTAACCTGTGATCCACTATTTCCCGTGCTCCCCTACATTAATCGTGATATTTACAACCGTAATACACGAAACTCGTTTCGCTCACAAAGTTCGCCAAAAAGTATCTGGAAATTTTTGTCCGCTCCCAATTGAACAAACTGCCCGATGAACTGAAAAAGTCAAGTAGAAAATCTGAAAATGGAGCATTAAAAAACTATTCCTAGAATTTTTTTGATAGTGATAGTTTTTAATATAGTTTCCAGAAATAGTATATAAATACTGTGTTTCATGTTTCAAATGTGTTTTCTTCTTATTGGATTGTATTCAAACAAAAAAAAAACATTACGCCGTTTCCTCGTAGGGGTAGGCAGAGAGGATAGAACGCCACATCACTCTATCTTTGCATACAGACCTCGCTTCCTCTACATTCATACATCTCCTCATGCATGCGCGCCGATTATTCTTACTCTTTACATGTCCATCTTCAAGTATTTGATTAACTTGATCGTGCCATGTCTTTCTCGGTCTTCCTCGTTTTCTGCATCCATCAACATTCGCATCGTAAATCCTTTTAGCCGTTCTTTCACGGTCCATTCGCTCTACATGTCCAAACCAACGCAGCACCCCTTTCTTGATTCTGTCGATAATGCATGTCTTAGCCTTACACAATTCACGGATCTCGACATTTGTGCACCTATCATTCATCGTTTTAACACACATTCGTCTGAGGGATCGCATTTCGACAGCATTGAACCTACTTTCATCATCATTTTTCTAATTGCATACTTTGCTCCCTTTTGTTGGCACTAGAACTCCATTGTGAACTGCTAGTTTAGCCTCCTGCGATAAACATTTGTTTTCCAAAGTAGATTTCAGTGCACCGTTCACCCTGTTCCCGGCGCTCACCCTCCTTTCAATATCTTTCTCGGCCTTTCCATCCCTAGTAAACATACTTCCAAGATACACAAATTCTTCTACCTGATTCAGAATATCTCCGTTCACACTGATCTCACATTTAGTTATATTTTCACCCCTTTCAAAAACCATCACTTTCGATTTATCAACATTCATAAGCAAATCGCTTTTCTTGCATACATCGTAGACTTTTGTTACCAAGTAAACCCATGTATTGTCAATATTGTCAATTTTTATGTGCCATCCCAAATTAGTTTTTTAAACTCCTGGGCCCGGATTCCAATGGGAAGTTAACATTTATCTTCAATTTTATTAACAAAGTAAAAATTATTATTTATGTATGAGAAACAGAATACGTATACGTTTTTTTTCTAAACATGTTCAATAGGGTGATGCTTAAAAGACCCAAAAATATTTTTTGTTTCTTTTCTCTTAGGTCACCCTTCCATTTTGTTCTACCTAATAAGAGAAACTTAAACGAATTTTTTAAGAATGCTGTACATTAGGGTGAGTCGAAAATGTTCAGAAGTTTATCACTAAACTTCAAACCTCGGTTGAGGGTCAAAAGTATGGAATAGTTTTTTAAATAATTTTTGCGTTCAATGTGATCCAAAGTGCAACTTTTAGACCCTTTCACTTTGATGTCTAAAAAAATAAAAAAAACTTCATACATCATCAGCCCACTCTATTGCACGTGCATTATATGTTTTAGTAATAAAAAAATACATATTGAAAATAAAATACCGAGCAATAAAAAATAAAAAAAACAAACATGATTTTTAAAATGGATACTAGTTTTTTGTATCATGTAAAAATAATTATCGTTTTAGATTTATTTTTAATTTCTGGCTTGCATATAAATAAATTTTTTTCCGCTATAAAATAGAAAAGCTTTAGAGATTTGCGTAAAGATATTATCTAACTTATGGTGAAAAGGTTTTCTATTTTTCCTGCAAAATTCTGATAAAGGTGACGCATTTTATTTTCGTGCTGGGTAGTCAAATTACCCCTGAAAATGTAGACAGACATGTTATGCTTAAGTTATTAGGTCTACGACCTGGCACGAATATTAAACGTATTCCTAATTGAGAACCATGAACCTCGGTACATGCTCTTGAAATTAGCTACAAAAATAGAAATAAATCTGGAATAAGAATTTACATCAGCTATTTTTTCAAAAGTTCCTTTTTTAAATATTTAATACGTAATAAATAATTATTTTGCAATTTATTTATTTATTTAATTTGGGATTTTTACATCTACTACATAAAAAATAAGTAGAAATATATTAACAATACTAGAGTCAATTAAAAAAACCACTGTAAATCTAATAATACATAAGAAAAGAGTTTACGTAAATGTATGTGTGTGACGTTTGTATTCAAGGGTGCGTGTGTGTGTGGGTGCGAAAGTATAAAAAAAACTTGTATTTATATTAAGTTTTCCTACTGACATTTATTGGTGGAAATGCATTTTAATTATAATAATAAAAATTCGTACTCAGTTTTGTTCCAATTTTATTCATAAATTTTTACCAGTGACCGGGTTTCTTCGTGACCGAGATCGTCAGACTGGTGGAAGACTAAACAAATTTTTATGTTATATTTAAGTGCATACAGGGTAATATATGTATTTATAAATTATTTAATGATATACATGTAAATAATATATGTAAATAATGATAAGTAAATAATGATAACTTTAATATAAATAATTGTACTTATATTAAAAAGGGTACAGGAAAGAGCTTGTTAAGAAGTTTGATAATTTTAAAATGATAAAGATTGTTTATACTTACTTTCGAAACCTTTTTGAAAACATTTTAGTCATGTAATGTTATAATTGTATATTTAAAAAGTATGATAAATTTCAAAACCTTATTCTAAAAAAAAAAAAAATATTTTAAAATTTGATTGATACATGAATGAATAATGTGCAACGAGTCCCATATAATATGGTCAATGCTGATCACTGCGATATAAATTTAATTTAAGCTTAAATGGCAGATATTTTTAACGTTTTCGTAAATACGTTTTTATAACAGATGATCTAATCAACAACATTTTGAGTATGCCCCAATGTTTATAGACAAGGCTGGATTTCACTCCTTAGGAGTTATTAAGATAAAAAAATTTACGCTACCGAGAGAGAGAACATTTTTGAGAAGGGAATATGGAAGTCTAGGCATTTACAGGGCTTACAACATGTTAATGGCTGGTATAACTAATGACCATTCTGCCTATGTTTAAACACCTACATTTCCTCAACTCACCAACCTTTTTAAAAAATAAATATTTGCGTTCTTATGATTTACCAAAATGTTTCAATTTTGGGGCCATTCTCAACGAGTTGTAAATAACTCACTATTAGAAAATGGGAATCAAGTTCAGGTAGAGTGAGGTCTAAATCTCGGACCTTTGATCCGTGTTTCCGCAACACTAGCCACGGGACCACATTCCGATTCTCTTGACTTTTGTGAAGTAAAAGAAGAAAGCCTTCATTGATGGGTGAGGTTCATCTGGTTGAATTATTTCACCTACTTCCAGCCTTGTCAATAAAGATTTGGACAAACTCAAAACTATTTTCTACTTTTGAGGATATGTAGGTAATAAACCAAGACATTTTATTTTATTTTATTTATTTACTTAAGTTAGTTAATATTACATTGCATATTAACTAATATATTTACAATTATAACAAATACTTATTAAATATTTCTTACATAACTACATTATTACAATAAACATAACATTTTTTTTAAATCCGTAAGTTTTCTTTCATTCTTCATACTTTCAGGCATCTCATCATACAGTTTTAACCCTTTATACATTAAGCTATTTTGTGATTTTGTTTTTTTCTTAAGTGGTAGTCTTATCCTATTTCTATTTCTTGTCCTATATTTATGTACATTTCTATTTAATATAATTTCACTTACAAAATACTTTGGCATGAGATTATTAAACACTTTATATATAAATACAAATACATTATACAATAGTCTTTTCTTTATTCCTATCCAGTTACAATTGTTTTCTCATTTTTTCAACACTATTATATTTGCTTTTTTTCAGTATAATTCTCATTGCTCTATTTTGTAGTATTTCAAACTTGTTTATGTCTCCCTCGTTAGCTAAATATAATATAGTAGAGCAATAGTCCCAATGAGGGGCAATTATTGTTTTGTATATAAGTTCTGCACTCTTTTTATTTATTTTTTTTCGAATTCTTCCTAGGAAGAAAATCTTTTTTGAAAATTTCTTATGTATATATTCAAAGTGTGATGTTAAATTTAATCTGGAGTCAAGAATAATTCCTAAGTATTTCATTTCATCAACTCTTTCAATAATTTTACCATCAATATTTACATTCATTGTTATGCCATGTGCTTTATTACCTATTTCCATATATTTTGTTTTACTAACATTTAATTTCAATTTATTTATCTTTAGCCATGACGATTTGTTCTGTAGATTTACAGAAAATTGTGCCAATACTCCTTTAAAAAATATACAAATGCGCTTTTATTATATAGACAAGATTATAAAATAATTGCAAATGACCACCAAAATAAAACTAAAAGAATATTATCTTTTTTTAGTAACTCAATGGGCATTTTTTAGTAGGTGCTAAATGTTTCAGTCAACACAATGCACAGCGGTTTTTCCCATCCATTAACTATAGTTTAGTATTAATATTTATATAAACCATGAAGTAAACAGTTTAACTTTCCCTTTTAAGCACTTTCTTTTTCTTTTTTATCTTCTCTACCTCTTTTTTAAAACGACTATTTTCTTTAATTCACCTTTTTTTATATTGGTAAATATTTATATTTGTTACAGATGTAACATTTCTTTTTTATATATAAATACTTTTTACCATTGTATACATTGTTTTTTTTTTAATATTATGCTATTTTTGTTGTATATTTTCACTGGTTTCATTGTAATTATATAAAAGGTTCATGGAACCGTAAATAAATAAATAAAAGACTTTAGACATGGGATATTGAAAAATTTAAAGTCGTTATATCACAACACTAAATACTCGTACACCATTCGATGTACATATTAAAAAGTAACAAATATGACAAAAACATCGTTTGAGACTGGACTTATAGTTTAAAGGTAAATCGAATTAAACTGTTTTTCATGTATGGGAAACAACATACAAATATGAATATTTTGTGATTTTAGACAATTTTTTGTTTTGAAATTGAGTTTCCACCACAAAATGTCATGTTTTTTATAAATTGAGCTCGTAGTATCCAAATTATTTGTATGTTGTAACTTTATTATCTTAAGATAATTTTGAATCAGCCAGTTTCGCGGTTTAGTGAGTTTTATTGTTTTTAGTTTTATATTTTTTCTGTTCATGTTTTACCTTCTCAAATAAAAAAAATATATATTTGTAATAGTATTTGTAAATATATTTGTAATAAAGTTTAACAAGGATTTTAATGTATGTTAATACGAGTATTCTTATCTGAGAATGCTATTATTTATGTTTTTATGTATTTCATTGCTATATATTTGTTTTTTATTGAATATAATACTATATTTTTTATGTTTAAGTAACATGTATTCTTAGCACATATATATAGTTTATATTTGTTTAATAACGATTTTTAATTTCTCACATTTAATTAGCTAGGCATTTATAATTAAGTAGTTCTAGTTTTTTTTTATGTTATTGTTTTATAAGTATAAGACTACTTATTTTTTTTTTAATATTATTTGTTTATTTAGTTCTATGTATTTACATAGTCTAATATATATTTACAACACAATATTTACATCTATACTTATTCTAACATTATTTATCACTATTATACACTTAGTATCCTAATTTATAATATTAACTGTTTCATATGTACATTTTCATTAATTATATTCACTATTTACACTATTTACTACCTAATATTTTTCACATATATACTTTTTACATTTAATTTTAAATATATTTACATTAATTTCATTTTTTATGCTTTCTGGCATTTCTTCAAACAGTTTTATTCCCTTGTACATAAGGCAGTTCTGGGACATTGCTTTTGATTTCTTTTCCAGTCTTATATTTTTAGATCCTCTTGTTGCATAGTTATGAAAGAACTCATTATTTTTTAGTTTATTTTGAAAATATCTCGGAACTATTCCTTTAATAATTTTGTTTATTTCATTGGCAACATTGAATTTGATTCTTTGATCAATTGTCATGATATCTAGAAGTTGAATCATTTTCTTAAGATTTGTTCGTCTCCCACATCTTAATATTATCCTCATCGCTTTGTTTTGTATTATTTGGAGTCTTTTTAGATCTCCTTCATTACTTAAATATAAAATACTGGAGCAATAATCAATGTGGGGAACTATAATACTTTTAAATATCAGCAGAGAGGTTTTAATGTCTAATTTATTCCTTATCCTTCCTAACAGGGATACCTTCTTTGCGATTTTCTTACTCGTATAGTCTGCATTTTTTGAAAAAGATAATTTAGAGTCAATCCAAACTCCTAGATATTTTATGCTTTCAACATTCTCAAGAACTTCTCCATCTAATTCAACACTGTGATCACTGTTAAAACAGCGTTTCTTACCCATTATCATACATTTTGTTTTTCCTACATTTAGTTTTAGCTTATTTGCTTTAAGCCATTTGGAGACTGTTTTTAATTCTGCATTTATTTTCCTTATTGCTGAATCATATTCGTTATCAGCTACATAAATTAAGGTATCATCTGCAAAAAGTCGAACTTGGCAATCAGACAATGTTAAAGTCATATCATTTATGTACAAAATAAACAATAGTGGTCCCAGAACAGATCCTTGTGGAACTCCCAAATCATTTTTTTGTTGATCTGACGTTTCATTATTAACCTTTGTCATTTGCATGCGATTGTTGAGGTAATTTTCAAACCATTTTATTTCCGTGTTTTTAATACCAATATTTTTTAATTTTTTAATGATTATATTTCGGTCAATAGTTTCGAACGCTCTTTTAAAATCTAAAAACACTGCAACTACATATTTATTTTTATCGATGTTCTCTTTCCAGTCATCTATAACAATATTAAGGGCCATTTCACATGAATTTTTAAACCTAAATCCCGATTGTTGATCACATAAAATATTATTTACATCTAAAAATTTTGTAAGCTGCATCTTTACTACTTTTTCCAGAACTTGTTCATATTTTGGTAGAGTATTTATAGGTCTAAAATCGTCACATTTTTTTGGTTGTTTTATTTTTGGTATAGGAACTACTGTAGATATCTTCCACTTCTCCGGAAAAACTCCTGTTTTAAGTGATTCATTAATTATTTCTACAAAAGTTTTTCCAATTACAGCAAAAGCATCACACATCAAATTTATGGTTATTCCATCGGGACTTGCCTTGGATGTCATAGATTTTAGAATAGCGAGTAATTTTTGTTCACATATTTCTTCAAAAGCAAAGTCATTATATAATTGCACATTATTATTTTGTTCTGCTTCTTCCACCGGAATACTCTCATTTATTTCAATTATGCTTTTTATATAGTAGGTGTTAAAACGATTTGCCAAGCTTCTGTCGTCTCCCAAGTCCTTTGGAAATTCTATATTTTCATCAATATTGGTAATTGGTTCACTTTTGATCATACATTTAATATTTTTCCACAATCCTTTTGAGTTATTTTTGCTTTTTTCGATTTTACAAACATAATAATTATTTTTGTTTTCTTTTAGTGCTTTGACATATTTGTTTCTACTTTTTTTATAGTTTTCCCAGTCTATGTGGCTTCCCGTGAGCTTTGTTAATTTATAGTACTTATCTCTTTCCATTCGCATTATTTTTAAGTCTTTAGAGTACCATTTGTTGTACGGTTTGTTTATTATTTTCATTTCTGGTATAACTGTATTGACAGTTTTTTCAATGAACTGTATCATTTTATCAACTTTTTCTTCGAATGAAAGTTCGCTCAAGTTTGACCATTGATTTTCTTCTAATTTTTTTAGAAAAGATACTTTATCATAACATTTGAAGTTTTTTATGTATTTACATCCATGAATATTATCTTGTTTAAAGCCTTCTAATCCTATTTCAATTGTATTGTGGTCCGTGATCTTATAATCGTCAACTATTTTTACATTCAGATTAAAATCATTACTTATAACATAGTCAATTAAAGTTGAGGATGTCTCTGTAACTCTTGTATCATTTGTTACTAGTTGTTTCATACCGTTTTGTCGTATTATTTTCAGTACCTTTTTGGTATAGGTATCATTACTTTGATTTAGATTTATGTTGAAGTCACCTGCAATCACATTAATATTTTTTTCTATCAGCACATTTTGGCACCATTCATCAAAATATTCTAGGAATTTTTTAGCACTTGAATTTGGTGATCTGTATATTACACAGTAATATCCCTTTCTCGGTCCTTTTCTAATCTTTATTCCTAATATCCAGTACTCTCTCTCATACGATTCATTAGTCACTTCATCAAATATGATTTCTTGTTTGATAATTATTATTACCCCTCCTGTATGTCTGCTATTTGAGTCACACCTTACTGTAGTATACCCTTTATAATTTATTTCAAAATCTTGTATGTCTTCCGTAACATGGGTTTCACTTAACATTAACATCAGCGGTTTAGATTTTTCCAGTAATATTTGTACTTCTTCGTGGTGCGAAATAAGACTTTCTATGTTCATATATAGTATTATTTCACTTTGGTATTTTTTTATAAAAAAGAATATTTATTTTTTTCGTTTTCAATCTTTTTCTTATAAACTGCGCAGTCGTAACTCCATGCTGCATGGTTTGTGTCTATATTGAGTTTTAGTAATTTTTTTGCCGTAGTGCAATTGATGCATTTTTCATTTCCTGCGGGTTCTTTACACTCCCTACTTTTGTGGTCACCCATACATTTGGGGCAAGTGGGATGCTCATGATTGCATTCACTTTCCTTATGATTGAATCTGTAGCATTTAAAACACCTTCTTACATCAATAGCATCGTATACTCGACACCTTTCCCACCCGATGTTTACTTTTTTATTTTCAATAAATCTTTTGTGTGTCGCTCCATCCACCTCAAGATATATGGTAAAATTATCGAATTCTTTTTTCGGTGAAGAATATATGTTAACGACATTTATTAATTTAGGTTTATATTCCTCCATGAAGTCATTTTGGTTTAATATATTATGTAATATTTCATCCTCAGAATATTTTTGAGATATATTTATTATTTTTAATCTTGGTAATCTTTCTTTTGGTATTTTAAATTTATATTTATCTCCTATTTGAGTTTGAATAGTTTCTATTTTTTTATTGTTTTTACATTCCAGAATGACTTTTCCGTTCCGAGCATTTTTTATTCCCGTAATGCCAGTTATTACTGGGTCAATCTTTTTTTTTATTTCTTCAATGGTTTTTTTTGTTGTTTGCTGTTCTTTTGGCTCGATTATTATAATTTCCGCCTTGTGCGTTATCTTTTCTTTGCTTTGAGTATTTATTGATTTGAAAACATTGTTTTCCCCACTTATTTCGGCCATTTTAGCCGCCATTATGCTTATAACTCCTAGTATTTCAGTGCTTTTAGGAATTAATTTATTGATTTGCTCCTTAGTCAACTTTGTTGATGCATCTGTTATACATATATATACTTATGCTCTAAAAGATAAAAAATCTCCATCTTAGAACAGGCTGAGCCATGTTAGATGGAGACTATCATAAACAGAGAACACTCCGTTTTCATTTTATATTAATTTGTTTTACATAGATTCCCTGTTACCAAATATATATACTAATTTTATGCAATAATTTAAAAAATAAAATTAATAAAAATGTGTGAGTGAACTGTATTATTATATAATTATTTGTGTAAATGTTAACTTTGTAAATATTATTTTGTTTGACAGTTTTGATATGGAAATGTTTTTAATAACATAGGTATTTTTTGTTTTTATTTTTTCAATCAAGAAGCAAGATAAATTTATATCTGTATAATATAAAAATCACGAGATAATCATATTTATATGTTGCCTCCCATACGTGCAAAACAGTTTTATTCGATTTACTCCTAAACTATACGTCCAGTCTCAAAATATGTCCTAGTCATATTTGTTATTTTTTAATATAATATGTGAAAGAAATTTTGCACGAGTTTATGAAACACAAAATGTCTAAAATCAGCTTCTAAATGTGGGGGCATAAGACTAAAGATAGCATTATTTTTTATGACCTTTGGTTTTGTAAATGAACTGCTTTTGGTTAATAGCTTTGATATGCTTTTCATCAATGGTGGCACACTCGCAGTTAATGAAACACGAAATGTCAAAAAAGCAGCTTCTAAATGTGGGGACATGAGACATTATAGCATTATTATTGATGATATTTTGTTTTTGTAGATGAACTGTCTTTGGTTGATAGCTTTGGTATGCCTTTCATCAATGGTGGCACACTCGCAGTCAAATAGCAACGTGAGAAAGAGGCTCTGTGGAAAGCATCTGGCCGATACGATCGCCCTCATTTGCCCCCCTCCTACGCTCCGCGGCCAGTGGGACAAGAAGGATACAATATTATGTAAGGAATTATATTTTTGCAATCAATTATTTATCTTTAAAAAATACATCTATGTTGCGTTCTTGTGTTAATACAGTAGAACTCCGTTTAGCCGAACTCCAGTCATCCGGATTGCCAAATATCCAGATCGTTTTCAGGAAATGAAATATAAAGGAGAAGCTTTTAATTTTAATTTAATTGTGCAATTAACTTCGTAAGACATGTTAAAGCTTTTTTTATGTGATTCCAATTCACTGTATTATTTCAAAAGCAATCAAATCTGGCACTCATAAATCCGGATAATTGGAGTTTTGCTATACTATAAGTTCATACAGTTTACATCCATATGCACAAGAGCGGGGCATATTGACTTAGGGCCATTTCTTCCTACCTACCCAAACCACTCAATTTGAAAAAATTGAGTATATGAACATATTCTCGGTATATTATAATATTTTCACTATAGAACAAAGCATTGACATATACATATTAGTTTTAGAAATATAAATTGACTAAATATTTACACTATACTATGAATATGTCCCTTATGTTTGTTAACGCTTCTTTTTTTCAAAATGTTTTTAACAGCTCTTATATTGTAAATATTAATCAGTTTAAATTGTCAATGTCCGTAAATAAATAAATAAAAAAATCAGAGAGGAGGGGGTAAAGAAGGAATTTTTTAGTACTTACATACCTACATATATTTGCTGATGACCTGAAATTATCTAAGACTATTGCTTCTGTTAGTGACTGCGAATCTCTTCAATTAAACCTGGCGAGTCTATATACTTGGTGTCAGAGAAATGAGCTCTTTCTTAATATTGACAAGTGCAGTGTTATTACGTTTACCCGTAATAGAACTTCAATCAACTTCTCTTATAATATAAATAACACAGATCTCGTAAGAGTTACAGAAATAAAAGATTTAGGTATAGTGTTCGATGACAAGTTGTCATTTGCTCCACACATTGATGCAGTTACTAACAAGGCAATGAAGTGTCTCGGATATTTGCTGAGAACGGTGAAGGATTTTAATTCCATCGATTCGCTTAAATCTTTATATGTTGCCTTAGTTCGGAGTAACTTAGAGTATAATTCAATAATTTGGTCACCTTGCTATAAAATACATAACATAAAATTAGAAAAAGTCCAACATAAATTCCTTCGCTTCATAAATTTTAAACTTAATATTCCCGTTGACCAAATCGACTACAATTTCCTATCAAATAATTTAAAATTGTCTACTCTCTCGAATAGGAGAATCTTAACCGATTTAGTAAACCTATATAAAATTGTAAATGGCGCGCTGGACAGCCCTGATTTAACGCGACTGGTCAATATTAAAATACCTTCCCGCCGCACACGAAATAAGTCGGTGTTTGTCGAGGCGTCCAGCGGGCACAACTACTATGTAAATTCACCTATAGCTAGACTTCATCGCCTTGGTAATGAATATGGCGATGTTGATATATTTCGTTACTCATTGAGCATATTCAAGACCAAAGTACTACAGGCGACCGACGCGACTGAGTCTAGTCAATAAATCCTCGATCGTATTTATGTATGCTTAAAAGTTAGCCCGTGTTATGTTTTATATTTTTAGTTTATAAAACCCTTTTCAGTTTTCAACATTTTAAATAACTTCACTTTAAAGTTTAGTTTACCGGTGTAAAAAAATAATTATGTTTTATTTGAATCCTGTTATGCCTTATATTATAAACATAATATAATGTATGTATTATGTCTTAATAGTGTATTATGTTAACTATGTAACTTTATTTTTAAATTTTAATAATATTTTATTTTTTTTAATTTTTATATTTGAAAAAATGTTAATTATGTTTAATGTGTAACTTTTTCTTATGATATAGTATGTATAATGTAAAAGCCCCATGGGCGTCAACAGAAAGAAAATAAAAATAATATTTTAGTACTTACATACCTACATATTTTAGTACTTACATACCTACTTATTTTAGTACTTACATACCTACATATTTTAGTACTTACATACCTACATATTTTAGTACTTACATACCTACATATTTTAGTACTTACATACCTACATATTTTAGTACTTACATACCTACATATTTTATTACTCAAATACCTACATATTTTAGTACTTACATACCTACATATTTTAATCGAGGGCTATTCTTAGGTAAAAATCCCGAAAAATGAAATCGGGTGAAAATACCTAAGTCCGACTCGTGGTGTACCGGTTAGAGTATTTGCCTACCATGCCTGAGATCTCGGGTTCGATTTCCGGCAGGGTCGACATAATAATCTGAGAAATGGGGATCGGTGCGGTATAAAAGCCGTTTAGAACCTGCAACCTGTTTAGATCTATTGTGAAAAGCATATTTAATCACTACTTTTAACAAATATTTATTTTGTAAAATACTTTTGTCACTGGGCTGGTATTCTATTTATATATAAAAGCATTCAGAATAGCAGCCCGGGGCTGGTATTACAAACACTCTCGAAGTCGTATTATCTCGTGTATTTACATAAAAAATTCACGAGAAAAACTGTTTTCTCGTGCCGCGAGAGTGGTTCAGAATAGCACCCTAGGAGTCAAGATTTGTGTGTGTTTTTTAGATAACGATGTTGACAGTGGTGAGGATTACTTGTATGACCAAATGCCAGAAGAACCAAAGTGGCCTTTCTTATCCCGACAAATGGCTAATTCCCTGATGCCCAAAAACGACTTGGTCTACCGCAGATTCAGGAGAGGAATTACTGAAGAATGTTGCCGCAAATCGTGTACAATGGACGAATTGAAAACCTACTGCCCACGTTAATTTATCATCCTGTTTGAACGATATTGTATTTCTTCTCTATATTTAAAACTACCCTTAATGTTGATTCTAAACTGATATTCGATCTTAAAACAACACAATTTTAAAATAGTCAATTCGGCACATGTAGGTACGATTACAAACTTTTAACCCTTATCTACGTGCGCCACGGCACTACGTACTGGTTTTTTTTTATAAATTTGAAATAGCCCGGTAAATGCAAGCCGAATCACCAGTAGGGCCATGATATATATTCCTAATTTATTATTCGCACAACAGATTGCAAGTACCGCAGGTTACTATTAATTTGTCATCGAGTGTCAAAGTAGGAAGGTTCCGATTGCGGTACTCATGTACTCAATACCGTGCGCGTGTATTTATGTTTCAAATGAGTTGCGTACGCAGGACTGTGCGTGTGTTATAATGGAAGTATTCACATTTATTTATTGTTTGCGTAACCCTAAGTTTTTTTTTTTACTTTCGTTATTTTGTATACTTTATTATATTGATACATTTTCCGCAGTCGATACCTACTTTTTTGCCTACTTGGAAAACGAAAATGATGTGATCAAAGCATCACGTCATGGGTGTTTATGATAAGATTTCAATGACATTTCGGTTCGGTTCGGCAAGATTTTTGTATGGGGTACCCAAGCGAAACCGAAACTTCGCTTGTTTGCATAGCATAGATGTTGTCGTTATCGCCTTCGACGATAACGAAATCATACGGCCGGCGGCCTCTGATTCTTATTTTAAACTTTTCTACTTTGTTAAAATTAAAATAAAACAACTTTGTTTTGAACCGACGCGACGTTTACATTTTATTACCGACCGGTTTCGAAGCTACGCAAGCTTCTTATCAAAGTATAATTTAATCATCATCATCATTACCTTTCCGTGCCAAATGGTGCATAGGGCACTGTATTGGTACACCAATCGCAGCGTATCTCGATCATTTTGCTACATGACGGTAAAATGATCAGTTTAACGCTTTAGATGCCAGTCCAGGAATTATGACATATTCGAATGTAAAAGCATCGTTTCAAATTAAAATATCATGTCATCTATGTCGGGAATCGAACACATGACACTTTGCATGATAGCCAAACGCGTTGACCACTATACCACGAACCCGACACAATTATAATTTAGTAATGAATATTATATTATTTTATAATTTTAATAGTGTTAAAAAATTAAAAGATTCCCGACATGGTTGACATAAAACATTTATTTAAAACGGTGTTTTTATGGTCGAATACCTTTTTTTTCATTAATTATGATTTTAACCATTCTTGGTTATTCTAGCCAGAAACAAACAGTATTTACAAATGTTGAATAGGAGCAAAACAATATTGCAGACCAACAGATAAACCTTAAACAACTTTAAAATACATACAACTTAATAGATCTTAAAATTAAAATAACAACAATTTGAAATAAAACAAAAATTGCAATAATTAAATGCATTATTTAAAAAAAAAACACCCAAAACCTTGATAATACATAATATACTCTCGAATACCCATAAAGCTTGTGTAGCTTTCGGAGTTTTCTTTTTTCTTTCTTTTTCAGCCTCATTCTCTCCACTGCTGGATAAAGGCCTCTTCCAAACCTCTCCATTCCTTCCTATCACCCGCTTTCATCATTCATGTTTTACCGGCAATAGAGGCGATGCCGTCGACCCATCTTTTCTGTGGCCTTCCAACACTTATTTTTTTTGCCCATGGTCTCCACTTTATTATTCTGGGTATCGTCCTGCCATCATTTTGTCTCGCCATGTGTCCTGCCCACTGCCATTTCAATCTCGCTGCCTGCCTGGCTGAATCCAATTCACCAAAGTTTTCATGCCAAAAACTCCAAACAAAACGAAATGAACTCGAATTTTTCGGAGTTTATTTATGATTTATTTTCAGTTTTCTCATGTTTGATGTGTAACCGTTCTTTTAGATTTTTAATATGATATTATTCAAGTAGATCATGACCTAAACACCTACCAAATTTTTATTGATAGTTAACAATGCATACTTTAGTAAGTAATGTGTGATATTTTGGTAAATTTTTTCTGGAGCTCATTTGGAGCCAGTAATACTATTTTTTTTGTGAATTTTGCGTAAGTATTGTAAAACATTTATATAATGCCACTAACACTATCTATTTGTTTTGTGAATTTGGAAAATATTCATACGTAACCGTTTTATTTTATTTTGTATTGGTCATACATGTTTTATTTATATCTTTTATACTCAATTACTTTCGTACTCGTAGTTTCGTATTTAGTTATAATCATCCCATTCAATTTATGTCTCCTGCGAAAACTCATCAGTGCGAAATGGTTTAGAGCAAATTACGGTATGGCGCGGCGTGCCGTGCGCATTTGCTTGTAGTAAACTCCCGATCGCGCATGTAGGTAAGGGGTAAATATTGGATTCATTACAGTAAACACAAAAATCGTATGCATAAAAATTGTACAAAATTAGGTCTCAGATACCATCTCGCTTTATAGTTTGTAATGTGTATAATTTTGTGCTATAATTTATTTGGGCCTATTTGAAATATTATGTAAATGTGATTTTTTAAAATGTAATCATTTTCAAATTTATCGTTTATGTGGATGTGTAATATATTGTGTAAATTTAATAAATAGTATCTAATATTAAATGAATGTCTAAACTGCAGTTTTATTCTGTTACTCTTTACAAAATTGCTTTCAAGTTTAAAAAAATATGTATTCAGATTACGTTATTTGTTATTTTGTTACGAAATTAGTGAGATGTATTTTCAAAAAATTTCCTGTAGGCAAAGTAACCAATAATGGAAAAAAGATTAAAATAATGGTGTCGGTGCGGTGCCTATGAGGAATGAAGATTATAATTCTAAAAGTGGCTGTAAGATGGCGTTACTAGCGTTTGCATCGCGCTTGTGTTGTGCAGTAATTTAATTTATTTCAATAGTAATTTAATTTAATGTAACCTTGAATATAACTTAATTAAAGCGTACTTACCTGGCGTAGAGGACACCGTGATGAACTAGGACATTTCTCATCTTGAGGTTGATCGAGCACTCAGATATATGATTCAAATTCGGTACTCAGATGGCGTAAGGTACCGATGCGACGACCGACCGACCATCTGTAATTTTTAGATTTTTTCTGAAGTTTTCATTTTAATAAATGTTGCAGAAAATACACGTAGAAAAAAAACAGCATAATTTAGAATGGTAATTTACTATTTAAAAGTAACAGTAAAATATTTTAGTTTATGGATTGAAGTCACTGAATATGTAGATAGTAGATATTTAATATATCTGTGATTGAAGTCTTGAACTTGAGTCTTATTTCAGCTCCAATGAACATTTTTGAAAATTACAGATAGTGCCTTCTCCCATCTGACTACCGAGATATAAGTATTAATTTTAAACAATACGCTATTATGGCCTATGAACTATTTCCTCTATGATTATTCGAAAGATTCTGATCTGATGGTGACTGATTTTTCAGACAGAAAATATTTGGCATTGCTTCATCTTCATGGAGTACATAAACTAAAAGAAGTTACGAATATCAGAGTAATCACTAACTTTTTACAAGGAAAAAATGATTGGAAAAACACTGTCGATTGGAGAACCAAAAGAAAGGTTATTAGTGATCTACCGATTTAATATATGATTTTTAAAAGAGTAAGGCTATTTATTTTGTGATTAAATAATTTATCCGAACGTGAAAGTTTATTGGCTGATGAAAATTCAACTAAGTCACTGCAACCAGTACAAAGAAGTGTAATAAAAATAATATTTACGAAATGATTTTTCATTTTTATGAATAAGGTGGTAAACAATTTGCCTATCAACGGGCGTAAAATTGTATGTACAATAATAATATTATATGATAAGTTCATTTCAAAGTAAAATATAAATTTCTAATATTCAGATAGATATTTTTTCGGCAATTTTATTTTAGAGAAGGTTCTCCGTCTATGTTAAATCCACTTATATGTACAGATTTAAACTCTAGAAATATTGTTGTCTTCACAAAAAAATCCAACAGATGACCGTGGAAACTCACTTGGGAAAACATTATTCTCACAGTGAATACACACGGAACTTTAAATAATTATGATAATATGAATGTTTGATGATGGGCAGAATGGTGAATTTTACATTGTTGTGTAGTAAAGTGAAAATTTGAACCAGTTAGTCCTGTTAATGCCTAAACTTCCATTGGCTTACATATTACCTTTTTAAAAAAAAATGTAGCCTATTGCACAACACTATTTTATACATACATTTGCCTAAATACCTGTTTATAAACATAATAAATTAGGAAACTAAGAAAAAATACATGTAAATACCATCATTATGGCCCCTGCACCCGAAATGGTGCATAGGGCACTACATTGAAATGCCAAATACAGCGTACTTTTATCTGTTACATGAAAGTAAGATGATCAGTCTCACACTTCAGTTACCAGTTCAGAGACAGAAACATATTTCAGTTTTAAAGCAACTTCAAAACAAATATTTCACGTTGGCCTTGCCAGGAATTGAACCCGGGACCTCAAGCAAAATAGGAAATGCGCAAACCGCTAAACTAGGAGGCACACTAATTCCTGCTTGATTCCGTCCGTGTCCAGGCAGATGAAGAATACAGTTCTGTGTGTGAAATAGAAGCAGAACCCTGGACAAGTGTTTTCGATTCGGTGGCTACACTCAGGAAACATCCTGGAACGTAAATATAACAATAATTAAAAGTATTACTATTTTAAACAATACGACTTTACAGAACAAAACTTTTCAATAAATAAATCAACATGAGTGCATAACAAATGACCATTCCTTTGAATGCAGTCTAAAGTATTACAAAAAGACATGACCAAAATTAGAAATAAATCATAATTGGCAGTAAAAGAAAACAGGTATTGGGATAAAATAAATTTTATTTTATGTGTTTATTTTCAACAAAATAAATTATGCAGAAACAGTTGTGGAGATATTTGAAATAATACTGTAGAAGTTCACACATATTTCTTCGAACATAATAGTATACAGTCGAACATGGTTATTACGAGGAAGATGGGACTGACTGAATTTGCTCGTTACAAGCATTACTCGTTTTACCAGAGAAAGGTTTTTTTTAACAAAATCCTAATTCAAACAAAAATACACAACTAGAATCTATTTACACACATTTTGTGAAATAACTGACCGGTGTAAACACAGAACATTAAAAAATATCATAAAAATCCCCAAAACAAAAAAGTCATTAAGTACAAAAGAAGTTGCAAATTATATTAAGGTGCTGAACCAATATACCTACTGACATCACGAAACTTGCATTTTATACATGCCCTGGTTTGATACTTTTACAATGTTATCGGCAAAAACACCAATTAGGTACTTAGGACACTTACATGGTGTCATGAACTTAATCTGATCGTTAGCTCGTTTGGATTTTATAACTTAGGTAAAAATCATGTTTTTAAAAAAAAATTTTTTTTTGCAATTGTTGTCAATAATTTTGTTAGGTATGTCCGAGATATAGGTTGTTATAAATAACCATAAACTAAAATGTAAACTAATATTTCCTCAGTACATCTGAGAGCTTACTATTTCTATGAGCGTTATAACCAAGTTCGATTGTATATTATTTAAATTATTAACAAAGCATACACATATAAAAAGGTTTTCCTTGAAAGCTCAATAGTTAAAAAGTTGACTTGTTCTGTTACAATATGGAAACCTTAAGGAGTTGATTATTTAAAAGGGAATATTTATTATCATATTGATCAATATTGAATGGCAATTTTTTTCAAATTGTTTTATTAAAAAAAAATCTGATTACTATTATACAAAATAATAATTATTTTACAGCAGTTATAAACATAAAGAGCTGATATAATTGTAAAATATTTGAATAATGATAATTATCTACAGCACATTTGTTGGGAGTGACCCTAATAAACATATATTTTTTATGTTAAAATGTTCATTATAATTTGAAATATACAAGTCTAAACACCAAATCACATTATTAATTTATAAACGTTTAAGAATATCACATGAACAAAAGCTTAAATAATATAATGTATAAAAACACAGAGGAGATATAGGAATATAAGAACTATTAGACTTCATTTTGCCTTTTTTGTCCAAAATCACAACTTAAAACATAAATATTATCTTTTAAAGAATGTATTATTTTTGAAAGACAGAAAGGATAATAGAAAACCCCTTGATAAGGAAATTTATAGAAGTCAGGGTATGTACATGTCTCATAATCTGTTATTGTCTGGTTCAGGGGATCACGTTAAACACTGTGTAGAATCTCACCAACACCAATAATGGTTTCAGCTCGCAGAATGGCAAATCTTAAAGTGTGTAAAGTGAACACCTAAACTAGCCAATGACAGATAATAAATCACTGTAATCATTAGATGAATATTAAACGTAACCAGGATAATTTAAAAGTTGGCGGCCTCCGTAGTGTAGTGGTCAAGACGCTTGACTCACGCACGGAAGGTTCCGGGTTCGATTCCCGGTGAGAACACAAAAATTTAAATGGGATTTTTCTCAAGCCTGGGTGTTCTGTGATGTAATTCACCGCTGTAATTGGGCCTCCTGGCCTGTTGTGGTGCAAAATAAAAAATAAAAAAATAAATAAAAAAGAAAATGAAATGTACGTACGTACATATATATTATCAAATAAATTAGAAATGTGCACAATACATTATTACACATTTGACACATCTAGAATACAACAATATTCGACAGTTACTAAAGAATATATTATAAACAGTGTAAAAATCTAGATTCCTATTAGCATTAGTATTCAGCCTATACTGATCTAGAGTATAGCGAAGTTTGCAAAATGTTGAATTAGCACATTTTTACTAGTGAAAAATATAATTTAATATACTTATATCATTGTACTCACATTGTGAAAATTTTCTTATGGACAGTCACTTATAAAGATAGATACACTTATACCCGTATGCAGAGACAAAACTTAAGGTGAGGAAAGTACATTCTAATTTTAAATGCAGAGAATAACCCGAAGGTGAAGACAATAGAATGTACCTTCCTCACCTTAAGATTTGTCTCTGCATACGGGTATTAGCTTGTTATTTAGGTATTTTTTTGAAGAAAATATATTGGAAATCATTTTCTCCACAAAAGATAGGAAAATTGACTTTCTATGGCATTAATCGGAAGAATTCAGTGAAGAAGACTAATGGTTAATATCTACTTCAATTGTTTTGTAAGGTATCAACAGTGTTTGTTGAGTAAGTGTCGGAGTGACGTGCGGCATGGGTTTATTGCCAACTGCCGCTTTAAAGGGTTGTGGAGCGGTATCGCCTTTTGTACCATTTCTTCCTTTCTTTTTGTTCGCTTCGGACTCAGAAAAGTAATTCGCGAGGCGGGTTTTGATCGCAGTCAGGGCGCCTCCGTTAATCTCCTCGTGAAATATACTGGTGTACCTCCACTGCTTCACTGTGGGGCCGCGTTTCTTATCTTTCTTATCCTTGGACTTGGCCGATTCGGCGGCTGATTCGTTCTTAACGGCTTCGGGAGCCACAGCAGGCATGGACTGCAGGATGACGTAGGTGTTGGTGTCGGCGTGTGAGTGACTGGGGGGGACTACAACGGGCCCCGGCTGGTAGTAACTCACCTTGTCCGCGTGTATGTAGTTGAGGTGCTGCGGAGGATACTGCGCCTGGGTGACCATGGCCTGGGCGAAGTAGTTCTCCGCAATGTTGATAAGATGGCCGCTGCCGGGGTACGACAGAGAGTGGAAGGTGCCATCCGCGGCAGAGGGACCGGCCATCTCTTGCTGATAGTTGTTTTGTATTACGTTTGTCGGTTCCTCCTGAATTTTGTCATTCTTTTTTCCTTTAGGTGAAGTGACAAACGCGTAGTCGGGATCATACGTTTTAGTATAATCTTTCCACATTTTAGAAATGTTAATTTCTAATCCAGTCAGCTTATCTATCCGGATGTAATCTTTCAGTCGATGAGTATGTACTATGGAAAAAATGTGATCTTTGATTTGTTCGATAATATGAGCGTCCAGACGGACTTCTCCAGCGCGGTTTCCGCTGCTCTTGCCTCGATTGTCACTCGGAAACATGACTCCGTCGTCCATCTTTTTGCAAAGAACTCTTATTTTTCGCTCAGTGATAGCGTGAATATTCTTAAAAGCATTCTGACATACCTGAGTTTCCCTTCCTCGCACTCTTACAAAGTACTCGAATGTGCATGTCCGTCTGCTGCTATCCTTTTTACGTTTTCTTTTGATATCAATTTGTCTCATTAATCCAAAGAGGTAAGCATTTTGTTCATCGTGAGTTTTTAAAGAATAAAACCCTTCGAATGTTTTTTGTCGCACTTGTTCTGGTACTCTTAGGAAACAACCTCTTCTGCAGTGACAGTCTGGTCCCGGCGTTTTCTCGGGAACGATCTTCCCATTTGTATTTATGTGTTCTTTTCCAGCTATACGTAGTCTTTTTTGTTTTTGTTTGTGCCATTCTACAAATTTAAACAAATACAATTTGAGTACAGTGTTCTACTAGGGATAGTACTAATGTTCATCAACTTAACAATTAAAACAAAGAAACCAAATAAATAGTAAAATATTTATAATTAAGCGCCAATATTAAGTACAGCAAAACATCGCAAGTGGCAAAAGACGCTTGAAAGGAAGTAAGTGGTAAAAAAAGTTCATCAAAACAACTATGTTTACGTGATGTTGGTGCAATAAAGCTTATATTTGACAAAATAGTTATGAAGACAAAAAATATGTTAAAATATACTAAACCAACCTTCGGGATTTCGTGTTCGTTTTTTCGGTGTTTTTGGAGATTTTAGCGATTTATTTTTACGATCGGGAATAGGGACATCCGCCATTTTAAGATCACTGAGGTTTTACTAGAGTATTGCCACTAGAAATATTTTTCGAATTGAGTAGGTGTTTAAATTGATTTAAGAAAATATTTTTGCCTTATATAATCCGTATTGAAGGCAAATGGTGCATTATTCATCATTAAAATTTTATTTTTTAGTAAGATTATCATGGTTTTATTTATTTATGAGTCGATTATTATTTTTTTCATGCGACTATCAGTAAATAAATAAAGATTATTTATTTTGGCAACTTTGAAATCGCTTACGTCAACTAAAACTTGCTGTCAAAATATTGGTAAATAAACAAAACAGACAAAAAATAATACAGGTGTATAATATTGTTGTTTTGAACGAAAAACATAATAAAGTAAAATCTAAAACTCTCCGATAGATCCATAATACTTTCACAGTAATCAAGAAATCATGTCTATAAAATTTTCGCGTCTTAGTTCTTTAAAATCTTTGTGAGTATAATAATCTTTTTAAAACTATCATTAAGTTAATTTAATTGATAATCTTAACGAATTCTGAAATCCCGATCACTATAACTTTTCTTCTTCTTCAATATCGTGGCCAATATTGTTGCTATTGTGACTATTAGACATCTGCTTTTTTCACTAAAGTTGTAAAGAAAATTGTTTTTACTATAAAATTTGACAAAATATTGATTTATTTAAACAAATACAGTATCAACAAAATTTTGGGCATATCCCAATCTTTGTGGACGAAAACAAGATTCAACCCTTTAGAGAGCTTATTAATAAAGATTTGAAGCCTAAATTGAAGTATTTTGTGATTTTTTTACCACTGATGCTAATATTTCATCCAGATCAACAACATTTAAAGTTATTGAAAATTCCTTGAATTATTTGTTTGGATTTTTTATACAACTATCATCATTAACCGTCATCATAATCAACATAATTTTATATCAATTTATGAACTCATCTTCAAATTCATTGCATAATTTTTATCAGTAATATTTTTAATTAATTTTATTATTTATCTATTTTTAAAATATCCATCAACATCATCATCATTCATCATATTTCTGTATTATTTCTGTAGGTATGTTATTATACATACATGTAAAAGTCTTATGGGCGTTTTTAAATAAATAAATAATATTATTTTAAGTCCTTTCATTAGTCATATTTTAATGCATTTATTATAATTTTAGATGTATTTATCAAGTGTCTAAATATTTTTTGTGGTACAAGTTTGAACTGCAGTATCTCCCAATTCAAATAAAAAATGAATTTCTAAAAATTGCAAGACAGAGGTGTAATTTATTGGAAGATACAGATCTCTTAAAGAGTCTGATACATCCATATGTGGAAGAGATTGCATTTGGAGACTGTGCTGTGAGTAACGAGACACTTTCTGCTTTAGAGATTTGCTCACATCTCAAAACCCTTCAAATGAGGCACTACAAAGATGTTACTTCTGAAGGTATTTTTTTTTGCTATCTTTAACTCAGCCTTTTGGATAATCCAGAAATCTTTTTAAAAATGCTCTCAACCAAGTTCATACAGACGGGTAAATATATACAACATATCATCATAGTGAACAATCGCATTTCTTTTCCGTATTGTACATCAAAATTATATAAGCTAATAAAAAAAATGAATGTTATAGCTTTATTTTAAGATGTATTTTTGTAATTAAAATTCTATGTAAATATACGTACGGAAAAATAAACAAACAAAAAAAGTAAGGTATTTATAGTCATCATTGCCAACCACCACATATTGTAATTTTTAGCCAGAAACTAAAAGTTAGTAGATCTGAGGAAAAATCGGTAGATTGTTAGCCCTTGCCCCAGTGCCTGAGTGCCAGTAAACGTTGTTTGAAAAATAAATCATTTACGCTGAAAAAAGGGCCTTTTTAGCTGCCGACTTTTAAATATTTAGTTATTAGTTTTTTTTAAATTTTTTTATCCTTTTTTATTCAATCATTTAAAAATACATGTTCTGTATTTTTATGTATTTTTAATAATAACGTTTCCCTAACTCTATGAGGCCAAAAGCCCTTTGTTGAGAGGCATGCATATTATCAAAATCAAGGCAAGTCCCGGTGGAATAACCATAAATCTGATGTGCGATGCGTTTGCTGTAATTGGGAAAAAAAATAGAAATAATCAATAAATCACTTAAAACAAGAGTTTTTCCGGAGAAGTGGTAGATATCTACAGTAGTTCCAATACCAAAAATAAAATACTCAAAAAAATGTGACGATTTTAGACTAATTGTACCTTACCAAAATATGAACAAGTTCTGGAAAAAGTAGTAAAGATACAACTAACAAAATTTTTAGATGTAAATAATATTCTATGTGATCAGCAATCGGAATTTAGGTGCAAAAAATTGTGTGAAATGACCTTAAATATTGTTTGAAATGACTGGAAAGAGAACATTGATAAAAATAAATTTGTGATTGCAGTATTTTTGGATTTTAAAAGAGCGTTTGAAACCATTGACAGAAATATAATCATTTAAAAATAAAAAAAATATTAGTATTCAAAACACAGAACTGAAATGGTTTGAAAAATTCAGCAATCATATGCAAATTTGGGAGTTCCACGAGGATCTGTTCTGGGACCACTATTATTCATTTTGTACATTAATGATATGACTTTGACATCGTCTGACTACCAAATTCAACTATTTGCAGACGATACGTTAATTTATGTAGCTGATAACGAATATGATTCAGCAATAAGGAAAATAAATACAGAATTAAAAACAGTTCGAAATGGCTTAAAGCAAATAAGCTACAACTAAATGTAGGAAAAACAAAATGTATAATAATTGGCAAGAAATGCTGTTTTAATAGTGATCACAGTGTTGAATTAGATGGAGAGATTTGACTTGACTCTAAATTATCTTTTACAAAAAATGCAGACTATACGAGTAAGAAAATCGCAAAGAAGGTATCCCTATTAGGAAGGATAAGGAATAAACTAAACCTTAAAACTTCTCTGCTGATATTTAAAAGTATTATAGTTCCCCACATTGATTATTGCTCCAGTACTTTGTATTTAAGTAATGAGGGAGATTGAAAGAACAAAGTGATGAGGATAATATTAAAATGTGGGAGACGCACGAAAGTTAAGAAAATGATTCAACTTCTAGATATTAGAATCAAATTCAATGTTGCCAATGAAATTAATAAAATTATTATAGGAATAGTTCTGAGATATTTTCAAAACAAACCAAAAAGTAATGAGTTCTTTCATAACTATGCAACAAGAGGATCTAAAAATATAAGACTGGAAAAGAAATCAAAAGCAATCCCAGAACTGCCTTATGTACAAGGGAATACAGTTAATTGAGAAAATGCCAGAAAACATAAAAAAATGAAAAAGTGTGAATATATTTAAAATGAAATGTAAAGAGTACCTATATATGTAAAAAATACTAGATTTTATATATTGTATATAGTGAACATATGTTCATAGGTTAATATAAGTGTACATATAAAAGAACAGTTTGAATATTATAAATTAAAATAAAATAAAAAAATAGATGTAAACATTGTATTGTAAATATATATTAGACTATGTTTATCATAGAACTAAATCAAATGAATAAACAAAGAATACTACAAATAAAAATTATTACATAAACATAAATTTTAATAAACATCTCGACAACACGCTTAATAGTACTACAAGTTTATAAATCTATGCAATGTCTCGCAGCAGTCTCCTGCAAGTTTTTAATTAACATGTTTCGTAAGTTGTAAAATTAAAGTTAAGGCAAAAGTACACATGAAGAAAATGAAATAAATACTTCATTAAAAAAGAGAAAACCTCTTGTGCAGTACAGTTTATATTTTTTCATATAAATGAATGTATATAAAACTTTTTTTGTCAATGTATTCATATGTATATATACAGGGTGTTCTTTAAACCCTGTCACATCCAAAACCACAATATGTCTTCTTGCTCATACTGATCATCGTGGTTTCGGATATGACAGGGTTTAATGAACACCCTGTATGTATAAGCATGCATGCGCCCATGCATGTATAATAACCAAGATTTAAACATTTTTCCTTCTAAAACAGATAAAAATGTTGGTTCAAATCTGGTATATCTCATTATATAAATGTCCTCTATTTTTTCTTCTTAAAACCTATTTGGGAATGTGGAATATTTTTAATGTTGAAATTCTTCATCACCGTAATTTCTCTATCATACCCAGTGACGAATAGGGTACTGCACTGGTACTCAAATTGCAGTATATCTGGATAATTTGTATTACAAAGAAGATAACAATCATACACTTTAGGTGCCAGTTAAGGAATAATGAAATTAAATGATTCCCCATTTCGAAATGTTTACCTGAAAGTACCCATCAAGTCGAAAACACTCATCCAGAATTCTGGTTTTATTTCACTCACAGAACTGTATTCTTCATCCGCCCAGACATAGAAATGTTGGAAATGCTTACTATAGAAATATTTTAATTACCTTCATCTCTTCAATCCATGCCTCATGTCTGAGGATGGTGATTACACCTGACTCTAGGCATGGCTCATCTGTGGACAGTTTCCCTCCATCTAGAACGGTGTTGTACTCTTCTGTAGGCATTCGTCAGTGATAATTCTGATAATTCAGTGACTAAGCCGCTCCATTTGTCGGTTGACGTCCGTGCCACCTTGTCCCTTCGACACTTCACTTCACACCCACCACCATCGCTGATGAAAGAACCTGAATAAATTGAATTGTTGGCTCTTTCTAAGTTATACAACAAGGATAATGGTGCTAATTTATTATCTCGATCAAATCATAAGCTTAGTTTTGCTCATATTCACTCAGTCTCAGGTCTGAACTGGCAGCATTTATTCGGACGTGTGGTGTCATCAGCATATCTCAGGTTGGATAACTTCCTCCCTCCAATTGTGAACCCTCTTGTCCAGCTGTTAAGTGCCTTTCGAATGATATATTCACCATGTATCTATTCACCATATGTATATCTTTATAGGTACCTACTAATATTTTAGACAATTACTGAATTTTGAACCCTCCTAGTATTCTACCTATCTTGTCTAACTTATAATAATATTAAATTATTGTAATATTGTTGTGTTTTAATTTTCAGGATTCGCAAAATTATTTCCCAAAATCCCCCAGTTAAATTTTTTTGCTGTTAGAAAGTGTGATGTTTTTGATGATAATTTAATTAAAATACTGGTTAACCACTGTCCCGAAGTAACAATTCTCGATTTAACTAATTGTGCAAACATAAGTGATGCATCAATGACCACATTATCTGGTTTGAAAATTGCAGCTTTAACTATTTCGGGTCTGAATGTAAGAATTTTTTTTATCTCCTTTCATTTTTGTGCTAATTAAAACAATACTCAGTATTCAATGGAGAATAAATACCATGACACTAATTATTATTTATATAACTTTTTTTGTGAATTGCTATGCCCATTTTATTTAAAAAAATAACTTTTCAGGTAATGTAATAATTATTAAAACATGAAAAAAAAAACACAAAATCGGCAGTCGTTTATAGGTTTCCTCTATACAGAGTGTTCATTAAACCCTGTCACATCCGAAACCACAATGATCAGTATGGGCAAAAAGACATATTGGCACATTAAAATATTTTTTTAGAATGAATAAAATTTTTAAAAATTAAATATCACAAAAAGCAAATGGTTGCTTACTTCTGTAGGGGAGAAACGAGGGGAGGGGGGGGAGTCTGATACTGCGCCGCGCTCCCCTCACTTCTCCCCTGCAGAAGTAAGCAACCATTTTTTTTTTTTTAATATTTTATTCTTAAAAATTTTTTTTGTTCTAAATATTTTTTTTAAATATGCTAATATGTCTTTTTGCCCATACTGATCATCGTGGTTTCGGATGTGACAGGGTTTAAAGAACACCCTGTATAAGTACAATGAATATATTAAAATTGAGATAAATTAGAGTTGATATTAAATTAAATTAAAACCTTCTTTCCTTTTTCATAAAAGCGTGAAATTTTTTAAATGATGGAATAAAAAGACAAAAAATTAGTGTTGATAATTTGATTAGACTGCACACAAATAAATTGTTTAAAGAGTGTTTTGTATTTTTTATAATTATAATAAGTAATTAATAACTTTTTCAGATTTCTGATGATGGTATGAGTAAACTGTTAGAAGGGAGATGTACAGAAACATTAACAGAATTAAATGTATCTCAATGTCCCTTGACTGATCTTTCTTTTGCGATGATTTTTGAAAAATGTAAACAATTGTCAATATTTACTATGAAGGACACAAAATTTTCAGGTGAGTAATGAAAAATGACAAATGTATAATATGAATCAAAACAATATTATTTTGAATATGTCAAAATCTTTGTAGACAAGTACTGGATTGAATCCGTTACCCGTTAACACCTATACTTCCATGCGATTCTCCAATAATAATAAAACAACATTATATTTATGAGGATGACTTCCAACATCTTATTACTAGCTAGATTGTGGTTGTTAATCATGAACTTTATCTACCAGAAAATATTTTGGAATTAAGTTCTTCATAATATAAAAACGAATCAGTTATTTGTATTATAGAAGATTCCTAGTAATAGAACAATCGATATAATGTCCTTTAAATAGATAATCAAACTAATTGTGTTTTATGAATTATAATTATAAAGATTTGATAATTAAAACAAAAACATATACAAAATTATTCTAATTAAAAAATTGTTTACTTATCATAAACTCAAATATTTTTAACAAGTTTTTATACTTCACAGGTAACATTTTTGATGTCAATACATCACAAATCAAGCAACTAACTTGGACTGTTTAAGGATCTTCATAAAAATACAAGGCTGATATGTTTTTTTTTGAGTTGTGAAATCATTAAAAATAAATATAGTTTTTAACTTCTCAAAATATTTTTCTTCTCACAAAATACAACTTTTTAAATGTTACCTTAGTGGTATAATTTCATTAGTATGACAGTCAATACATATATTATGTATTATACGCAAGCATCACGAATACTAACACATTTTTGTCTTTCAACAGCTTCACTACCGAATACTCTCAGGCGTGTGATTCGTGATATTACGCATGGGGCCAGTTACGTTCCAGAACCTTTTCGTCTTGGTCATACTTCCATGCCCCAGTTATAGCTCGACATTCATTCAAAGGAGGCTGAAAAAATTTAGGAAAATGGCTGAAAAATTTGTTCCGCAACGTACGGAATGCTTGAAACGGCCAGTTAATTTATGTGATGACTTTTTACAACAGTTTTGTTCTGATAAAATGCCTTTTAGAAAAAATATATTTCCAGTTTCTTAAATCATTTATAGAAATTTTGGCTAATGCACTGTGTTGCGTGCTAAATAATAATACATACTGTATCTGCCAACTCAGATGTCTATGGATCGAAAAGTAAAGAAGCGAGTAGCCTGAATGTAAATCAATTTGGCTCTAATAAGTAAAATGTAGTTTTTACACTTTACAGCAAAGTAACGAAATTGGCTCTGCGCCATTATATATAGTATAAATTATTATTACAAAATGAGATCATTATGTATAATTGTCATGATGCATTGCTGATAAAAGCATCACCGGCAAAATTAAGACTGCAATAATAGCAAAAAAGATGCGGGTGCAAATTTTACAGAACTTTGAAGCTAAGGCTGAAGAAGATATGGCAAGACCTAAGCAAAGTACTTTACTTTAAAGTTGATATATCAAATCGGGATAATCGGTATTCTTAAATGAAAAAACGCTAAAAAAAAAAACACAGCTTTACTTTAAAATATTTATTTAGTGAAAACTAAATGATGCATATATAGCACCCACGAATAGAGAACTATTCACCACCGATAAGCTCCGTAAGATGTCATATTTTGGTCATGTGTTGAGAGGTAATAAATATGCCATACTTCAGCTTGTCACGAAAGGGAAGATCGAGGGATGTAGAGGGGTCGGAAGAAAACAGCTTTTCTAGCTTCGAAATAATGTCTGTGACGAACATTTAAAAGCAGACCGAACGGTTCGTGAAAAATGTTGGATAACATGGACTTTAGACTTGATGGAGAAAAAAAGAAGAGCTGCCAATGATCCAAATAAATATAGAAACTTCCAACTATCAATCGAACAAAAAGTTAGAAAGGCAAAGGGAAAATGGGTCAAAAAACAATGCGAAGAACTGGAAAGATGTAACGAAATGCACAATGCTTTTAATTTGCACAAAAAACTGAAGCAACAATCTGGTCTGAACAGAAAGCGGGTATAATGACGACATAAGAGAACTATAGTGTTACGCTTTTTAATGACAACAGACCTGATGTTGGCATAATCAGTCTGAATTCTGGAATATTAATATTAAAGTCTGAAATTCTTAATGCCGTTTCTAACAGCGAGAATAAAAAGGCCTGTGGATCTGGCGAAATACCCAATGAGATTTAAAAATTGATTGACGATAGTAACATTGACTACCTTCTTAGGTTATTTAACATGATTTATGATACAGGGACTATCCCTTAAGACTTGCTTAAATCCATTTTCATTAAAAATATGTTATGATTACCGACTGATAAATCTTACGAGCCACATTTTGAAAGTATTCTTAAAAATTATCTATTCCATAAGAATAAAATGTGAAAGCGATCTGGACGATTTTCAGAAGTGGCTTTGGGACTAGAGAGGCATTGCTGGCAATAAATGCGCTAATACAGGAATTCCGTGACCTAAAGAGGGATGTTTTCTTCGGCTTCATAGACTATGAAAAAGCATTAGATAGAGATAAACATGGAGATCTAATGGGAATAAACATTCTAAAAAACCTGTATTGGAGCCAACAAACTGGAAGTGGAACATTGAAGGGAAACTTAATCCAGCATGGAGTCAAGGTTGTGTTTTGTCATCGATGTCGTTTAACTTGTACTCGGATTTAGCATTTAAAGAAGCACTCCACAATATAGATATGGGGGTCAAATAAAATGGTGTCTGCATCAATAACATCAGATATGCCCAGGACACTGTTATTCTTGTAGATAATATTAACAACCTGCAAGTCCTCATCAATAGAATCAATAATGCAGGTGTAAGGTTGTGACTCAACATAAACATTAACAAAACAAAGTTCATGGTATTCAGCTGCCAGGACCACGCACAAGCACGTCTCACCTTAAATGGTGCTATTATAGAGTTGACAAATTTAAATACCATGGAAGTGTCCTAATTGAAAACATCGACCCAGAAACCAAAATCGAATGCAGAATAAAGGCAGCTTGTGCAGCATTCAATAAAATGAGAAATGTTTTCTGTAATGATAGCCTCAGCCTGAAACTTCGGCAAATAATGGTTAGGTGCTATGTTTGGTCAGTGCTTTTGTACGGACCCTCAAGATCAGTAGGTACTATAAACCGGCTAGAGGTATTTAAAATGTGAGTTCATCATAGAATGCTACGCATTCCATGAGCCGATATGGTCAGCAACGCAAACGTGCTCCAAAGAGCAGATAGACAGTTGCTGACAAATATCAAAGTCTGGAAAGTGTCCTATCTGGGGCATGCGCTCAGAGGAGAAAAGTACGAACTACTGCACCTAAATCATAAAAGGCGAAATAGAGAATCGACGAGGAGTGAGCAGAAGGCAGACCTCCCGGCATCGAGGCGCTGTTTAGAGCTGCCCTGAGACAGGGACACATTTTCTCAAGTGATAGTCGACATCAAGGGGACTTGACATGACACATAAAGAAGAAGAAGAAGTACCCTCCAGTAATATAATATTTGTAGTTTGTACTGTTTTTTATGACCAGTGAGTTAGAAATATAAAACAATTATATTTTTTAGATATACTTTTATTTATAACAGTCTGATATTTGACAGTTTACACTTCATAATACTATGTTAGTTTTAATGCAGCGCAACTAAATGTTTACATGTTTGTTGCGTAATCAAAAAATTACTGCTTAAAATATATATTATAATAATATAATGACAAAGAAAACAAAGTCAAACCGACATTAATCTATAACAGTACATAATAGGAGTTAATGTATCGAGACATTACTAGCATGAGAGCCAAAATGCTTCAGGAATGAGATTGAGTGAAGTATGTTGCATATTTAAGCCTTTTTTGGAGTAACTAAATTTGTCTGTTTCAGTTGAAGAATAATAGATCGCATTCTGGAAACATCTTTGCTCGATTTAGTTGACTTGGGGTTAAAGTCGCAAAGTTTAGCGATTCTTTCCCATTCAGTTCCTGGTTCCATCTCATCACTCTCGGCAACAAACTGCTTCTCTGCATTTCTGTGGAAAAAAACAGTGCATAAGAAAAATAAACACATCATTTCAAGTTCAGTCATTCCAAATGGTTTCTAACTAAATACATAGAATCATTTCAGCCAACTGATACTCAATAAAGTTCATTAATAACACATAACAAACTTATTCATAAAAAGGAGCTACAATCAAGAAGCATTGTTTACAATCTATATATATATTTATTTATTTATATGAAGGTACTTATTACAAAAAAATAATAACGTATCCCTAACTCCATGAGGCCAAGAGCCTCGTGTTGAGTTGGAATACAACATAATGGAAAGTGAAAGCATACATATTATTAAAGAATGCAAAAATAACAATTATTACATAAATATCAATTTTAATTAACATTTGGACAACACGATTAAGAATATGTACATTTATGTAATGTCTCGCAGCAGTCTCTTTCAGTTTCTTTCCTTAGACAAAATCCAAACTTGTACACTTCTCTAGAAAATGGCTTTCATTTTGGAGAGCGTAATAATATTACGTTCATCCAGGACATTGAACACCCTTAGGGCCACAAAAGAGATATTTCTCTGAACGAAAGTCGTAAGTATTTTGGGCATTAAATAGTTCAAATTACAAGAAAACCTCACACGAGCATTCTGCTGGGATCTCCTCTTGTAATCTGATAACCAGAAATCAATATATTCAATGAGGAACTTCAGCCCTACGGGAAATTGGATACAAAAATGTTTTCTTACGCGGGGTAAAAATTAGAGCATTCAATTGTACGCCAAAGTTTCTTAAAAATGTACAGAAAAAATAATAAAAAATATTTTCATAAAAACGCACTACTTTAAATGACGTCACTGGTTCATGTGAATCAACCTATGATCTGAGAGCTATGGAAGATTTCCGGTCTGCTTGTCGCTTCTGGACCAATGGGAAGAACTGAATGAGAATAAGCGGAAATGAACCTCTGACGTTACACGCGGAGTTATTTCAGAAATATAAAACTTTGAAAAATCGTAGCGCCGATAATACGATATACAAAAATTTAAAAAAATATTTTTTGACTTAGTTTAACAGTCTATTAACAAATAAAAAAAAATTTAAAAGCCATTGAACTTCCTCATAATGATGATTAGATTTTTGCTTAAATGAATTAAGACATATACTTTTTCTAATGTACATTATTATTGTAGCTAACATTAAAATCATCTCTACTTTATTGACATACCAGAATAATTATGTTATATTTTCGACTAGATGAAATTAGACCCACCCACATTTAATGATTTATGATTATTTTAAAAGCAAATTGTAACATAGCAACAACGTACATCATGAATGCAGAACAACGGGGCCACAATATCGACTAATATTTTAATAAATATTTTTAACAACAAAACGCATTAAAAAAGTACAATTTACTTACTTGGCAGCCTCTCTGGTTAGCATGGAAAAACATTATAAAGTAGATAAAATTAGCATATTTTTATGAGAACATTATTAAATATTTAAAGCCAAATATTAAAATATAAAAAAACATTCCCTCGTCCGCACCTGATGGTGCATAAGGCATTGCATTGGTACACCAATTGCAGATTTTTTGTTACATAAAGGAAAATATTTGTTTTATGCTTCATGTGCTAGTACAAGAACTATGAAATATTGCAGTGTAAAAACATCCTGTTAAATAAATATTTCCAGTCAACCATGTCAGGAATTGAATCCGAGACTTTGAATGGTAGGCTAACGCACTGACCACGAGGTGAGCATAAAATGCTAATAATAATAATACAGTAAAACTGCAATTATTCGACAATGTTTTAAGCATGTCCAAATGGTTCAGCCGGATGAATCTCACCCACAAAATAAAGGTACATTAGTTTATTGCACATTATTTGAGACATAAGTCATTACTCCGTGGGAATAAAAGTCCTGTGTAGAGATGGGATGAGCAATTAGTTTACACAGAAACATGAGTATATCACCAAAAATATAGGATCAGAAACACAAAAAAGAATTTTAAAAACATATATAGGGCACATTAATATGGTAAAAAAGTAAACTCAAACATTGGAAAATCATCAAGGAGTTTCCCACTCAAATCCCTCCCACTAAGGAAAATCCAGTCCTTAACTCCTCTCTTGAAAATAGTTTTTGTCTTTGAGAACTTAATACGCTCTTACAAAATATTGGAAACTCTCAGTGCGATAAATGAGAGATGTCTCTGAGCAAAAGTCGTACGGGTTTTTGGTATGACGTAATTCAAGTCAACAGATGGAAGAGTTAAGGAAATGTGGATGTTTAAACATAGGCAAAATGGTGAATTTTACAGTGTGTAAAGTGGCCACTTATACCAGCCAATGACAGGTCATTAGCCCTGTAAATGCCTAGACTCCCATATTCCTTTCTCAAAAATGTTTTCCCTCTCTGTTGCAACAAATTTAAATATGAACAACTCCCTAGGGAGAAAATCTAGCCAGTCTGCAAGCATTTGGACTTACTCAAAACATCACCCAGACCGCAAATTAATTTATTCAAAAAATTTCAATTGGGTGTGAAATTTTTTTATTTATTTATTAATAACAAATAAAAATACAATATTACAACTAAATACAATTTTTTACATTAATCAAATACATATATTTTCATTAACGTTTCCCATTACGTAAAAGAAATAAATAATTCTTGTGTACATAATGGGGAGTGACGTCTTACAATAGTTTATTTAAGTAACAATACTATTTATGAATCAATAGAAATTGAATACAGGGATCTCATGAATACACCGATTCCCCAGAAAGTAGCTGGACTCAGCCTTCAAGAAATTATAAATATTATAAGTACATGAAATTAATACCAATTTAAGAAACGATTAAATGCAATATACTTATTATTGGTTTCCTGTAAGGAAATTAAACTATAAATTATTTCCAATTAGAATTTTAGTGACAAGAAAATACAGACCTGTTAGCTGATTTTGTTTTGCTGATCTGCTCTTCATGATTAGCATACCACTCTTCCAATTCCTTCTTAGCAGCTACTCTCATTTCTTCCTTTTTAACTTCTTCCTCGGCATCTAAAATAAAGTAATTTATTTTCAATACTTAAATAAAAAATATATTCATCTTTGGTCAAAAGGCGATCTGATCACCCACCTTTTTGCTCGAGCCGCAGCTTTTGTTCTTCCCTCCATATTTTTATTTTTTCAGGTTCCTCTTTATCTATATGTCGATTATTAGATGGTGTTGGTGAAGGGTTGTCATAAGCTAAAAGAAATGTAAAATAGTAGTTTGCTCACAACATAGTTTAAATTGATGAAATCAGATATCTTCCTAGAGTTAAAAAACACTTAAAGGCATAATATACACAAAATTTTCCAACAAAATCGTACTCATTAATTGCGGTCAATGTGTTTTATAGTCTACTCACTGAAGAACTATTAAAGTCTTGATCAAAGTAACTAGCATGAAAATATACAGATGGAATATGATGAATGAAATTTTTTCTATTAGATTATGCTACTAAAAGTGAAATCGTTTAAGTTTAGCCCACAGACCTGGAACGGATGGTTCATCGTCGATAAGAGTAGCGGCAGTTGGAATCGTTGGTTCCAGTTCGTCTTCAAGTCCTGCGAGTTGATCCTGCTGCCTAGCCAAGAAATCCGCGGCAGGATCTACTTCGGGCTGATCAAAATTATCTCCAAAATCATCCATTATTGATGAAATTTACGATGACAGTACAAGAAAACGTCAAGCCAAAACCACAGACTATAGATATTCACAGACTACAGATATCTGGATATATTGGATATATTATGCCAAAACGTCGCGCGTCGATGAGAAATAACCATAGATTTTTAAACATAGAATGACGCACAGAAACCATAATGCAAAAATACAAAAATATTGAAGGGAAAAATATTTTTTCTTCACAAATAATGGCAACATAATGATCTGTGAGGTCTGTCTATAATGTGTCTGCGAATTTATCAATGCGATAGTGTGTACTGACACCACATTGAGCACTACACGGATTGCATTAATGGGGATTGTCTATGACTAACAGTGGTGGCGGTCGTTTTTGTTTGTCTTAGATAATAATTATAGTGTTTTTCCTTAAAAAGTCGAAATAATTCACTAATTTGGTCAAAAAAAGAGTGGTGTACATAAATTTTCTATCTATTATTAAGTGTTTTCAGTAGTTTGTGTTTGTTTTCGTTCCCTGTCCCGAAACCTAATAACCAGGTAACAATTATTTTTTCCATACACGTGTAGCCAAAATTTTTTTTGGTTTTTACAACTTATTTTGTACTTTTCTTTCTTTTTATTTTTTATTATAAATGAACGATAAAGAGAAACCTCCGGATCCACCGGATGGATCTCAATCAGATTCGTCGTGCGGTACAATGGACACTGTTCCAGATCCCGCCGAATTTGTTACAATAAGGCCTAAATCAAAAAAACTCAAACTTATAAATTCGGAGAGGAAATCGAGTTCTGAGTCAGACCGCCCCCTCCCACACAAAACACCTAGCCCCCGACCCTCTGCTTCTACAAACCCAGGTACTCCAGAGGTCACAAACACTTTACCGCCTATTACCACACCTACCAAAGTCCAATCCCGCATGTACAATGGAATGGATCGTGCTCCATTTATCGTACATGTAACAAAAGTACAAGTAGACGGCGTCACCCAAACCAACTTGTACGATATTGACTTCGGTCGATTTCTTCATAGAAACAATATTCGGACTGCCTGGAACGGAATCAAGTCCGTCGGCCGTAACCGTATTTCTGTGGAGTTTAAGACGGCAAACGAAGCCAATACGTTTGTAAAATCAGAAATAGCTAAAAAAGATAATTATAACGTTTTCATTCCGACTTTCCTAGTAACTAAACAAGGTGTTACCAAAGGCATCCCTTCGCACTGGTCTGAACAGGACATTGTGGAGAATGCCGAGGTACCTCATGGATTCGGAAAAGTAATCAAGGCTCGACGACTGAATTACAGATCGAGTAATGGTGACGTAGTCGAATGGAAACCCTCCCGCACGGTGGTTTTGACCTTCGACTCAAAATCTCTACCTTCCCACATTTCCATCTTCAATGTGTCCCTCTCCGTAGAACTCTACGTATTTCCGACAATTCAGTGTTTTAAATGCTGTAAGTACGGACATACAAAGACTGTCTGTAGATCCCTTGTGCGCTGTTACAAGTGTGGCTCCTCACACAATGGGGAATCCTGCACAGTGGCGGCTGAAGATATAAAATGCCTCAATTGTTCTGGTAACCATTCTGCCACCAGCAAGCTGTGCCCTGAGCTTAAAAGGCAACAAAACATAAAACACACGATGGCTGACAGAAACATTTCATATATTGAAGCTTCTAAAATGTTCGGAAAAGCGACGATTTCCTATGCAGAAATCGTCTCTAAAACGACAAAACCGAATGTCAATGTTGTTATGCCCGCGCCCTCCGCGCCAATATCCTACAAAAAATCAGTAGAGAGGAAGTCGAGGTCAAAAAAACTACCTTCCAAACCTAATGTTCCTCATCATGACCCTTCACTTCTGTATTTCCCGAATGGACAACTTCCATCTGGTTCTAATGGGAATGCTTTTCCTAGCACAGTCCCAACATCGAACAATACAATTATATCTACCATATTGAGTATTCTAGTATCGATCCTTCAAAACAATCCACAAATACCGTCCAACGTCGCCCATCAACTTCTAAATATAACCTCCCTACTTAACCACCACCATGGCTCCTCAGATGAGGATTCTGCAGTGGAACAGCCATAGCATTTTAAATAAAAAAGAAGATCTCTTGCATACATTGCAAGAAGAATCTATTTCAATTGCGGCCATTTCGGAGACGTGGATGGTCCCGGGATCTACTATTAGATTCCGGGGATTCCACTGTCTGCGAGATGATCGTGAGGATGGGAAGGGTGGCTCTGCCCTCCTCATCAAAAACTCCCTTCCCTTTATCCCTATTAATGTCAAGACTGATGGCTGTCCTTTCCAAGTGACAGCTGCAAAGGTTAATGACTTGACCATCCTTTCCATGTATATCTCCCCAACCAACAAACCCTCAAAATCGATACTTTTATCTTTGTTTCAAAAATTGACCCCTCCGTTCCTTATCCTTGGTGACTTTAATGCTCACCATGCCCTGTGGGGTGCTCCGACATGCGACAGGTTAGGAAGAGATATTGTTGATCTCTTGGATGATCTGAATATGTGTGTCCTTAATGATGGCTCCGCGACGCGCCTTCAGCTTCCAAATCAGCGACCCAGTGCAGTGGATCTCACCATCTCCAGCGCTGCAATGGCACCATCTGTGCAATGGTCAATTAAGGATGACACTATTGGTAGTGATCATTACCCTATAGTAGTCAGCCTCATATCCAGCCATAGATATTGCCAAAGTGGCCTATCCCCTGGGGGAAGACGAAGACCGAGATACATTACAGAAAGAGTTAAATGGAGATACTTCTCTGACGACATTGAACTTAAAGTGAACGAGCTGCCCACCCCGACGAAAGAGAATGTAGTGAAGTGCTATGAAGCATTGTCATCATGCATCGTCGAAGCAGCAGACAAACATGTCCCTGTAAAGGAGAAAGGCAATAGAAGTAAACCCCCCC